>NC_056740.1:345596984-345869484 GCF_019279795.1 Protopterus annectens
AAAGTTGCAAAGGTGCATCCAGGCTTGTCTCCTGCTGGCTAAGCCTGAACCTGCTGCCAGTGTGTCACCCTCCATTGCACTGGATAGAAGCTGTATGGGCAAATTTACTACAGATTGTAAGGTAGCCAGCTGATGGGCCAGAAACATCCGAGTCTCTTTAGTAGTGATCCTTGACAATGTGCTGGAAAATTCCTTGAGTAAGTCCTTTTGCAGCCTTGTAAAATGAGCCAGATAGTTCAGCGAACGCATAGCGAAAGTCGCTGAAGTGTAGACTCACTTCCCCAGTATGTCAGTCGACCTGGAATCTCTTTTGGGAGGATGGACAGTTGACCTCTACTCAGTGCGTTCCTTCTTAGTGGCCACCACCACCACCACCATAGCATCAACCAGTACACCCTTAACCCCAATGCTGCCTTTCTACCGGGGGTGACAATTTTGTCAGGTCTTTTTGGAATAGGTTAGACTGTATCCGGCTCCTTCCATACCTTCCGACGATTCAAATCTACCAATTCATTGGGAGGTGGGGTCTTCCAGGAGGAAGATGGACCAGCACCAAAGGCTTCCAGATATATTGACTGCTTGGAAGAAGGGTTGTGGGCAGACCAACCACCATTTTGTTTCAGGTGCTTGAGGATGTCTACAAAGGAGATGTCTTTGGGTGGTGTTTGGGGGATCCTTCTACTTCGTCAACGTCAGTGGTACGAGACTCTTCAGGTGAGTCCAGGTGTTTCCTCTTACCCCATCGCTTCTGAGGGACTTCTTCGGCAGGATGGTCCGGAGAACTATCTGAAGAGCTAGGAATCCCTCAGTGGGTTAACTGGAAGCCCTGGGCTTGCTGTCCCTGTGGTGTTGAGTGGTGAGGATCACATGGCAGACTCAGCTAGATGGATAGGGGTGGATCCAAGGGAGGAGAAACAGTCAGACCTGAAGGTACAGTGAAGACCTTCTATACAATCTTGAAAGCAGATCTCCCCTGGGGAGGAGGAGAAAAGCAATGGAGCACAGAACAAGGGTCTCTGGTCTACCATTTCTCTAACTCCTACAGGTTGGCACCCGCAGAGGAAGCTGGAACTGAATTGATCAGTACCAAAGCTCTGAGAGAGAAGGAAGGGTCTGAAAACATATGAGTTGATCCAACCCTCCTGGATTCAACATGGAAGTCTGGGCTCCAGGAGCCTTCCGCATCCGAAAATGTTGGAAGAGATGAACTCAAGGTTATTGTCGGATCCAAAGAGACCAACTTCTTCAGATCTGACCGAGACAGGCCGGGGGTGCTCGGATCCGAAAACTCCAAAACCAAAGGATCAGTCAGAGGAACAGTTGAAATTCGGTGAAGTCCCAGATCCGCTGGGGTAGGGACTAACAGTGTACCTTTCTGAATCTGCTCTGTGACCAGCTCTCTCACCATCCTCACCACATATGCTTCAGTAAGGCTTCAGGAGGAACACAAGACAGTAAGGCTTTGGGAAAAACATGAGGATACAACAGATGCAGACCTAGAATGTCTCTCCAGGAAAGGGGAAGGTAGATGCTTTGGAGCCAGGTCAAAGGATGGAGAGTAGGATGTCTGAGGCAGGCATATCAGATCCAAAGGTTTTGAATCTGATGTAGACTTCTTCTTCGGCTCCGTACTAAGAGTTTTTTTTGGATCTGAAACCTTCAAGGTGACAGGTAAGGTCAGATCCGATCTTGGGACCTTCTTCTTTGGCACTGAGTAAAACTCAGCTGATGTTGGCCTCTTGGAATGGTCCCTATGTTTCGAGGTCGAAGGCTGATCACTGGATAATGCCTGCGAAAAAGATGATGGTAAAAGACCTTTCAATATCAACTTGTTTTTTCTTTCTGTGAGGGCATGAGGATTAAAAGCCCCACATATCACACATTCCTTATTCAAATGGTCAGGACCTAAGGAACAGAGGCACAGAGAGAGCCCATCCGAAAAGGGCATTTTGTGTCCACACTTGCTAAACTTCTTAAATCCCTTCTCTGACATAATGTCTAAAAAAAGACAGAGACAGAGAGGGGGACAGAGACACACATGGAGAACAGACGAAAAAGCCTTTACAGTAAATACCAAGGTCAGGGGAGAAGATAAGATTTTTTTTTTTTTTTTTGGTAAGGAAAAAATGGAAGGCTCACAAGGTAGAAATGGAAACAAGGAAGAAATAACAAGCTCTAAAAAGTAAGGAGGAATAAATTCCACTTATCTCCAGAAAAAACACACAAACTCAAGAGCTCTGCAGTAACCACATCTGAATGCAAAAGCAACAAACAAGATCTGAACTGACAGGTCAGCAATGCATTGTGGGTAGGGGAGAGCTCGGGAGCTTCAAGGTTTCCATGAGCTGTAGTAATGGCAGAGTCAGATCTGACAATGGATTCGAGACCCATGAAATTGACATCAGATCAAGAATTATTTAGAGGTACTGACAAAAGGGTGTTTGTGGGGTCGTGGTACAGTGAGGAGTGGGATATTTGCCCTTTCCTCACTGTAGTGCAATCTCGGAGTTGGAAAATATAGTTAGTGGGGGGGTGCAGCCCCCCCCCCCCCCACAATACAAAGTTCGAATACCGGCGTTTTCGCTCATGTGAGCATTCGCTTAAGATAACTTTTGGTTATCTAATATAGACCTTTGCAAAATAGGGGGAATCTCACAGAACAAGAAGAGGAGCAACTGCAGAATGCTAAACAGAAAATAAGGGATTACCTCAATAATATGCATGAGCTTAAAAAGATTGCTGTTAATCAACTGTTTTTTATTAACTC
Source organism: Protopterus annectens (assembly GCF_019279795.1). Taxonomy (NCBI): domain Eukaryota; kingdom Metazoa; phylum Chordata; order Ceratodontiformes; family Protopteridae; genus Protopterus; species Protopterus annectens. The sequence goes on from NC_056740.1 coordinate 345,599,752, forward strand.
TAGAGCACAAAAACTTTTAGCACAATGACTCAGGCAACAGAAAGTAGAAAGGGCTGTCGACAAGCTTAGGGAGCCCACAACAAGGAAGATAACGAGAGATGCTGTAGAAGTATTAGAAATATTCCAGAAATTCTACGAAAGTCTGTATAAAGCAGAGAAATATGAAAATCAAGAAAAGGTACAAATGGAAATGTTTAAGGAAGAATTAAATATGCCATGGTTAGAGGTAGATGAGGCTCAATTACTAACAATTAGGATGGAAGGAGATGAGATAAAAATGGTGATGTATAACCAATCTGCAGGAAAGTCTCCAGGAGTAAATGGTATTCCTGTGGTAATTTGGAAGCTAGGAGGAAAAAAAACTGATAAAGATATGGAAGGTCTTGTTTAACAGTATTTCAAGAGGAGAAGAAATACCAACATCATGGAAGAAAGCAGTCATATCCGTAATACCTAAAGAGGGTAAAGATCCATCAGATCCAGCTTCATACAGGCCCATTTCAGTACTAATGACTGTAAAGTGTTTATGGCAAAAGTGATGTCAAAACTGATAGATATGGATCAGTGTAGTTTTCTGGAGGGGAGGAAAACATTTGACATCATTAACAGAACACTACTGACCTAGAGGGAAGGAGAATGTAAGAAAATGCCAGTGTTGTTCATGGGTCTTGATGCAGAGAAAGCATTTGACAGACTAAGCTGGGACTTTATGACCAGAGCAATGGAAGCATTTGCATTCCCTGATAAAATTATAAGGTTGATTACAAGGATGTATGAGGGATTGGAGATGAAAATTAAAGCGGGTGGGTTCCTCTCTGATAATTTCTGCTTGAGCAGAGGAATCAGGCAGGGGTGCCCTTTTCCACTTTGTTAATTTCATTACATTTAATCTAAGACTAGATAGAGGTGGTAGGAAGGGAGGCGGAGTTGCTATTCTATTTAAAAACACACAATCTCCAACCTCTGCAAACTCCTCTATCCAAATTTCTGAATGCTGAAACATTAGGCTCAGTTTTATTTCTAAACAACAAAAAGAGAATCAATATTCTATGTAGTTATATCCCTCCAGGAAACAATTCTCCCATAATCGAGGAAATCTTACAATGGACTAGAGATAACCTGCCTTAGGAAACTATCCTATTAGGTGACCTAAATTTAGACCGGCTAGCCTGCAACTCAAAACAACCCCTCTAACCATATTAACTTATTTGGGTTCTCACAACTCATCCAAGAACCCACTAGAGTGGACAGAAAATCCCCAAAACAATCAATTCTTGATTGGACTTTAGTAAACTTCCCTAAACAAAATTATCAAGTGGGCTTAGTGATCATCTCCCCACATTCCTCCTTCAGAAACGTGTAAACATACCCAAACCCTTAGTTTATAAGCAAATTAGGGATGAACACAATCTACACCCACAAATTCTTAACAATATGTTAAAACAATGTAATTGTCATCCATTACAAACTCTACAATTAGACCAGGCAGTTGATTTCTTCAACAGTACTTTTACCAATATCCTTAATACAGTCACTCCCATTAGAAAAATTAGAGCTAAAGCAAACTAGGCCCCATGGCTAAGGAGAAGCACAAGAGCCTTACTAAAGACCAGAGATAAAGCCTGGAAGATCTGGAAAAACAATAACACTAGTCTAGCCAAACAAAACTACCAACAACTTAGGAATCATGCCAAAAAACAAACAAAACTTGATAAACAGAACTACTTCCTAGGTATTCAAGACAAACACTCCAAAAATCCCCAAAAGTTTTGGCAAGCTATCAATTCCCTACTAAAACCCAGCAAAACTACCACTCCAGCTCCCAACACCACCACTAATAATGATGACACAGCTTCTCAATTTAATCACTTCATAGAATCTATTCTGTCATTATCTGCCCGACTATCCATGAATAACTCTATATCTACCCCAATCACAAGTCCCAATAATATATCTTTCTTTACTCTCTCACATGTTCCAACCTCTATAATTAAAAAAACTACTCTTAAAACTGAAACCTACCACTCTTGCAGCCGATGATATATCCGCTAACTTCCTAAAAATAGCAGCTGAATCCTTAGCTTACCCTGTCTCAATTCTTATCAACTGCTTCCTACAGGAAGCAAATAATAGAAAATGGTGAAGTTTACATCACATGGGATCACCCAATACGAACAGTCCAAAAGATAGATGCTAGAAAACCAGATATAGTGGTCCAAGAAAAGAAGACAAAAGTAGCATTGATCATTGAAACCACTACACCTAGTGACTACAGTTTCTTGCGTACAGGGAGACACAAAGTCATAAAATACCTTGATCTGGAGGCAGAAACGAGAGCCATGTGGAAGAAAGATACCCAGGCAGTTCCAGTAGGAGCAACTGGTCTTATAAAAAAGAATTTACAATTGTATTTAGATATGTTACCAAATCATGTAACACTGTACGAATTGCAGAAGGAGTCATTACTGGGCACATTGCAGGTGCTGCGAAGAGCACTTTTGGCTAACATCAAAGAGTGAAACAATACTAATTTCATGAACTTTAATCGTACTTTGACTTAGGAATGGGGTCCATTCCCGTCATGGTATTAGAAACCCAAAAGACTTGGAGAAATTAAAAAGTGAGAAACCTACATACCTCATCTATGGAAAGTCTCATATATTATCCCTCTTCACAAAGGCGGCAACTCCTATGACCTAACAAACTGCCGCCCATTGCTATCTTACCTCCCCTATCTAAGCTACTTGAGAAATGTATTCACATTCAAGTTATGCACTTCCTGAATTTACATAATCTCCTCTCCATCACACAGCATGGCTTCAGCCCAAATCATAGCACAACTACTGCACTTCTCTCTTTTACTAATCAGGTTAACCAACTTAGAAACAACAACAATTTTGTATCAGCTATATTCTTAGATCTCTCCAAAGCATTTGATAATACCATACTATTAGGCACTCTATCCTCCCTGTCCTTTGCCCCCTCTACTATTACCTGGTTCAAAAACTATCTATCTGGCCTGAAACAATCTGTCCAATGGCAAGGTATGCTTTCGCCTCTACTGCCAACTACCATAGGAGTACCACAAGGCTCAGTATTGAGGCCATTATTATTCTCTATTTTCACCAACAAACTACACACCTCCACCCACCATGCCTCACTTATACAGTACACAGATGATTCTGCACTAATCTGCCCAGCCCCATCCCTAACCACTTTATAGCAATTTACCTAGGAATCCTTCAACTCCATGGAAAGATGGATTACTGATATCCAACTTATCCTAAATCCCAATAAGACCAAATTACACCTTTTTACCCCCAACAAATCTAAAACCTCTCCTATTTGCTTCACTACCACCTCCAGTAATGGCACTGTAATTTCTCCCTTTCCCCATACTAAACTCCTTGGTGTAGAAATAGACAAAAATCTTCACTTTGATGTCCATATTTCTCAAACCATCAAAAAAGTTCATAAAAAAATGGGAACTCTATACAGACACAATTAAAGCACGGGTCACCCCAGCCCAAACCCACCTATTGTCTACCCTAATGTATGCAGCACCAATCCTAACCCAGGTCAGGCAATTGGACCTAGACAAACTTGAATCATGTTGCAATAAAACTGTGAAATTTGCCAATAGCTCCACTTTTAGAAGCCATCACTGCCTAGCCCTAAAGGAACTACAGTGGCTAGAACATCCTCAAATACTTAGTTACCACCAACTAGTTCTTGCTTACAACATTCTAAGGCATCCTCACAAAACTCCAGCACTAAACCAACTATTGACCCAATACTCAGCAAACTGTCCTCTCCATTCTACCAACAAAACTCTCCTATGTATCTCAAATGCTAACAACACTGCTGGCAAAGCTCTTTTCTCTTATACCATAGCTAGAAAGTGGGATAACCTCCCCATAATGTATCTTCTGCATCATCTATAACACAGTTCAAAAACTCACTTAAGTCACATCTAACTCACTTAAGTCACATCTTATAGATTCCTAGCTCTGTCCATGCATTACATAAATACCTTCCTTCTCTCTTTCACTCTTTCTTGTTATTGTCTTCATGCTACAGTGTTGGAAACTCCTCAGTTGACTGCTATCTGAGGCACATTTTTCTGCAATTTAATCTTGCTAAAAACAAATCCATTGTAGATATGTATTATTTCTTGTGTGTTTTTGCTTGTATTATGACTTTTTGCAATTATTGTTTAATTAATATGGAGTTTTCAATTATTGTTTAATTAATATGGAGCTTTTCTCCCCAGGCCTCCGCTGTAAATAGACCTTGTTCCAGTCTGACTTTCCCGGTCAACAAATGCAAAATAAAATAAATAAACATTTAGAACCACTGGCAAAGAAAATGAGGGACTCAGAAATTCAAGATATAATTGGTATGGTGGTCAATTAAACCTATCTCTATTGGCAGACGATATTATTTTATACTTGATAAAACCAACAAAGGACATTACAGTGTTGTGGAACATTTTGAAACAGTTTCATATCTTTTCAGAATACAAAATTAATGAAGCTAAAGTAAAGACAATAGTGGTAAATTATATACTCACACTTGAATTGATCCAGCAATATCCACATTTATGGAAACATAATAAAATTACATATTTAGGAGTATGGATTAGAAACTATGCTGGCGTGGTAGGTAAGGATATGTGAGAAGAGACTAAACAAAACACAATGCAAACACTGAGAAACTGGAAGATCTGTTATATGGATATGGATAGTAAGATACAAGCAGTTAAAATGTTTTTAGCCCCTTTAGTCTTATACACAGGTCAGACATATTTTTATCAACCAGAAGATAAGTTGTGGATAGCAATTACTAAAGAGCTGAAGAGTTTTATATAGAGAAGAAGAAGGCAAGAGTCAAGTGGGATGAGCTTATTCTTCCAATACAACAGGGCAGATTGGGATTACCCAAGTTGAAGGGGTATTTCAGAGCAACATGGTTAAGGCTTTTATATGTAGCACAAGCAAAACACTATAATTCAAAGTAGAAAGAGATGATGATGAAACAGGAGGGGAAACTCAAGAAACAGGGAGAGACTGGAATTTTGAATGCAGATCTTTAAAGAGAACAACAATAATCATACAGAATATTTATATTAATAAAGTAGTAGAAGATATTCTAAGAACTAAGCCAATACAGGAATAGAGAAAGGAGATTCTGCCGATAAGGATGACTGCAATTAGGGATACAGACAATAGGCAAGAGGGGGGGTAGGAATTTATTGGAGAAAACTGACAAAGGAATCAAGGTACTGGGGGCAAATGACTAGAGAGGGAAAGATAACAGAATGGGAAGATGCCGAGAACTTATTTGGATTGCAGGCGATTGACTGCCTTCCATATCAAGAATTGATATCAGAGTATAGGCAAAGAGAAAGAAATAGGGAGGATCCTAAACAAAAGACCAGCACTGGTAGAGATTTTAGTACACTCTAGAACAGAAGTTAATGTTAAGAAAGGAATAATTAGTAGAGCATATAAAATATTGCATGATAACTATAAGAATCAATCAGATGAGGTTAGAAAGGATTGGGAAGAGAGATTGGATAAGCAATTCACAAAAAAAACAATGGAGGATATATGTATGTCTTCCAAATATTAAACAAAATCTAGAAGATTTAGGATCTTTGCCTGGAAGTGTTTACATATGTATTTTATATCCCACACAGACTACAAAAAATATTTTCTCAGATAGACAGCACATGTTGGAGATGTGATGGGGAAGAAGGAGGCAACTGGGAACATATTTTCTGAGAGTGTAATGAGTTGGCAGACTATAAAGATTCCCTGTAGACTGCTCTGTCTGAGATTTTGGGTGAGCAAATTGGAGTAACTAGGGAAATTATTTTTAAGCTATGATACAGAATCAGAATTGCCTAGACAGAGTAAGGGCTTGCTGAGTATAATTATGATGGCTGCCAAAAAAGCAATTACTAGAAAATGGAAATCAAAGTCTAAACCAACTGTACTAGAAGTAGTAAAGATAGTAACAGAGATAAAACAACTGGAACGGGGATCTTTAGAAAAGGGTAGGAGCAAATTACATAGGGAAAAAATGGGATCAATGCATGCAGAGGAAGAACTTGGTTTAAAAGAAGGCAGGATTTGAATGCGCTACGTAATGGTTGACTGACAATGACTGGATATATTAAAAGTTATGTATAATGTATGCCGCTACAGTTGTGTCAGCACGGTTTGTAATGTATGTTTGCAACTTAGATTGTGTTGCTATGGTTTAATTTCATTTATATAAATGCAAGATTGCCTATGTCATAAATCATGATAATTTAATAAAGAAGTTTCCTGTTTAAAAAAAGGTGATTCTTCCATTAGAACAAGGCGGACTGGGATTACTCAATTTGAAGGGGTATTTCAGAGCTACACAGTTAAGGTTCTTATACATAGCACAAGCAGAAACCTGTAATTCAAAGTGGAAAGGGATGATGATGAAACAGGGTGGACACTTAAGAAACAAGGAGTGACTGGGATTTTGGATGCAGACCTTTAAAGAGAATAACAATAATCACACATAGGTTCATAGGTTCATTATATTCATAAAGTAGCAGAAAGTATTGTAAGAACTAAGCCAACACGGGAATGGAGAAACGAGATTCTGCCAATAGGGATGATTGCAATTAGGGATACAGACAATAGGCAGGGGGGGCTGGAATTCATTGGAGAAAACTAGCAAAGGAACCAAGGTACTGGAAGCAAATGTCTAGAGCAGGAAAGGTAACAGAATGGGAAGATGCCAAGAATTTATTTGGACTGCATTTTAGAGATTACTTTCCCTATCAAGGATTGATATCAGGGCATAGGCAAAGAGAAAGAAATGGGAGGGGTTCTAAACAAAAGACCAGCACTGGTACAGTTTTTAGTAGAATTTCAAACAGAAGCTGCTGTTAAAAAGGGAATTATTATTAGATCATATAAAATATTGCATAAGTATAAGAATCAATCAGAGGAGATTAAAAAGGATTGAGAAGAGAGATTTGATAAGCAATTCACAAAGAAACAATGGGGGGTTATACGTTTGTCTCCCAAATATGCACTAAAATCTAGAAGAGTTAGGATTTTTGCTTGGAAATGTTTACTTAGATATTTTCAGACCACAAGTAGACTCCCCAAATGTTTTCCCCAGGTAGACAGCAAATGTTAGAGGTGTGATGGAGAACAAAGAGGAAACTGGGAACATACTTTCTGGGAGTGTAATGAGTTGGCAGACAGATTCCCTGCAGACTATGTTGTCAGGAGATTCTGGGTGGGCAAATTGGTGTAACTAGAGAAATGATTTTTCTAAGCTATGATACAGAATTGGAATTGCCTAGACATAGTAATGCCTTGCTGAGTCTAATTATGATCGCTTCCAAAAAAGCAGTTACTAGAAAATGGAAATCAAAGTCTAAACCAACTGTACTAGAAGTAGTGAATATAGTAACAGAGATAAAATAACTGTAACTGGAATATTTAAAAAAAGAGTAGGTGGAAATTACATAGGAAAAAATGGGAATTGTGGGAACAATACAAACGGGAGAAATGAGTTTTAAAAGAAGGCAGGATTTGAATGAGCTAGGCAGCACTTAACTGACAATGACTGTGTAGATTATAAGTGATGTATAATGTTTGAAACTAAAATTATGTCAATATGATATGTGATGTAAAACGCTTGCAACTAAGATTATGTCAATATGGTTTGTTTTCATTGATATACATGTATGACTACCTGTGTCATTAAGTGATAATTTAATAAAGATATTTCTTGTTTAAAAAAATGGTAAGAAGAAATACCTAATTATAGGCAAAAAAATGCCAACAATGCTAAGAAATAAGTTTTACCACAGAGGTAGCAATAACAAACACAAGCTTAAGGCTGAAACACTAAATCCAATGAGAAGTGTGTGTGTGTGTGTGTGTGTGTGTGTGTGTGTGTGTGTGTGTGTGTGTGTGTGTGCATATATACATAGGGGAGAAATAGAATAGAATTATCCCACAGGAAAGAAAGAAATATAGAAAATTATTGAAAATTATAGAGGAGTATTGAAAAAAACTTGCATTTATCTAATTTAACATGCTCCAGCTAACAGTGACCACATATTATCGCTGAAGTGGCAAACAAGATCTGAAGTATCTCAGGAGCAGGGTGTTGAGTACGGGGAAGATCCAGAGCTTTGGAGCTTTAAGTCTATCCAGTGGCCAAAAATGGATCCAAGACTGATCAGTTGACGAATGAATGAAAAAGGCATCAGATCCATTGTTAAAGTTTGTGGATGTTGTTTGTTACAGTTTAAAACATCAGAAAACAAAGGTAATAAAGAATAATTGCACCACTTCATTCTTGTTAAAAATTGTCAATAGCACAAAACTATACTTTTACAAGTCAACAGAAATTATTAAATCCCATTTAAACTTCAGACCTTTTACACTTAGATCAGTCCTAAAGGTGCAAGTTAACATTATTAGGCATACACAGTTTGTGGTAAACTCGCTCCTAAAACCTTACAGGACACTAGAATTAGGGGATGATATAACCCCCTTTATCTAAAATCACATTCTACGGCCACTACACTGAATACAATATTACTATTATTTAACTTGAATTTATATTAGCCATTAATTACTACTTGATATTCACTTACTAAAAGCTATCCAAACAGTGCAGACATATTTACAGAGGCAATGCGTCCCCTACCACAAAAGTACTCCAGAAGCAATGGAAAGGTTGTGGAAACCATGTTAAGTTTTCTTTAGGAAAAATGAACAAGTTTCCTTTTCCATTTACTTCCTATCATGGATGATAACAATAAGTGAAAAGATTCCGTGTACACAATTTGTACAAATTAATAGTAATACTGGGTTACTTTGGTTTCATTATCTACTTGGCCAAGACTTGGAGAAGTAGGGCTGCTGACTGGGGAGGAATGATTCTGAACACATTTAGATGAAGTCTTGAGCATCTGGCTTCCGTCTAGAGGAAAACTGGCACTGCATTATCTTGTGTCCAGATATCATTCAATAACAAGTATGAACTGAGCTGGATAAGCACTTGAGTATTCATAAACTGACAGAGGTACCTAAACATAGGAAGACCTGAGATATGTAATCACTGGCTTCACTGTTGCTTTAACAGCAAAAATCCAATTTTCTCAGTGTCATGTGCACTGTGAATACTGCTATCACATACTGAACACCTGACAGGCTGTGTTAGACATAAAGGTAGGGCCCTGAATTGAAAATGGTTGCCTCCTAACTGGAAGCAGAAAAAATGCACGGACTGCCTTAGCAATCTCAATGTGGAGATGGCCATCCTAGAGATCTGTTGAGCATATTCAATCATTTACTTTTAGGCAGAAAAAAATCACTTTACTGTGACCATTCTAAAGGGGGTCTTTTTTATGTGAAGATTTATGTAGAAGATGGTACTGAAGACCCACCATCAAGCACTCATAGAGTTAATCAGTTGCACAAGATCCAGTGCTGAGATAAGAGCATAGGTTGTCACTGGATGCTCAAGCTCCAAGTGAAGTACAGGAAGTCAGTTTTCTTAGAAAGAGAGAACTATCCTAAAGGACTTATAACAGAAAAAAATACCACAAGACAAGGGGCTGCAAGATGTAGAAAATTCACCCAAAAAAGGAACATGTGGTGCAGAAGATCTGTCTTTATGCTGATGGTAGCAAATGAGATCTGACGAGATTTAGTACACAGGGAGATTGTTGGAAGGAAAAAACTTAAAGGAGTTTGAGGCTTGGAGCACTAGCAGAGGCCAGATCAGATCTAAAAAGTGTCTCAGTACCCATCAGTCAGATTAGATGTACCAGACAAACAGGATTTAGCATTTCATGAATCATAAAGTGCAGTTGTGTAAGCTGACCTTTCCATATAAGGAGATGTTCGAATGATCACTGCTGCAGTAGTCTTAGCTATCTAGGTTATATCCTGCCAAGGATATAACAGCTTCCAAAACAGGCACGTATCACACACCAAAAATGTCATGCAGCTCAAGCTAAGCTGACTAAAAGTGAAGTTTGGGGTCAGAAACTTTTCCTATCAGCAGAGACAGGGAGGCTGAGCCCTGAAAGGGAACGTTAGGAATAACAAAAAAAAAATAAATATCCACACTCTGGCATAAAAAACACAGCAAAAAATAAGGGGATGGAAGGAGGATGCAGCTAAGCAGCAGTGATCATTCGAGCATTTACTGTTATGGTAAGTTCAACTTACACAACTGTAATATGTTCATCATATTGATCACTGCTGCGGTGGCCTTAGCTATATGGGTATTACCACAGCTAACTACATGTCGGAGGTGGAAGGAGAAGAATCCTGGAGCTCCTCGAGAATGGTGCCAGCAAAGGTTGATTAGACCTAGAGAGGGAATCAAGCATATAATGATTTGTAAAAGTATGTAAGGAAGACCAAGTAGCAGCTTCTAGACTACTGCTAGTACCGAACCCATTCAAAAAAGTCATAAGTGAAGCCAAGGTCCTGGAAGAGTGGGCCTTCACCCTGCCAGGAATAGTTTTGTTATGTTAAGTATAACAAAAAGTAATAGCTTAAACAACCATTTGGAAATAGCCTGTTTTGACAAAGGTTGTCCCGTCTTTTTACCTTCACAAGAAATGAACAACTGATCCAAAGATCTGAAAGACTTAGTTCTGTCAAGATAATATCCAATGTATGGAGTATCCTTTCTCCCTCATTTTTAGGCTCAGGAAAGAAAACAGGGTGGTGGACAGTTTGACTTAAAGTAAACTCAGATACCACATTAGGCATAAAAGAAGGATTAGTTCTCAAAGAAACTCTGTCATTAAGGAAAATGAGATAAGGTTGACTCACCGTAAGAGCTTGCAACTCAGATGCCCTTCTTGCAGAGGTCAGAGCAATCAGTAAAACTCTTTTCCATGTTAAGAACCTCAAGACAGACACAGTAATCAAACAGAGCAAGTGTTAGCTTCTCTAACACAAAGTTAAGATCCCAAGGAGGGGGCACCGGTTTTCTTGGAGGGGTCTTTTATGCAAAACTCCTTTCAAGAACATTTTTACATGAAACTTCATTGAAAGAGGAGAATCCATGGACAGACATGCTGAAATGGCCAATAAATGAACCTTGCCATAAGAATAGGAAAGGCCATAGGACAGTAACCCACACACATATTGTAAAACCAGAGAACAACTACCTTGAATGGGTGCTGGTTATGTTGCTAGCACCAATTAAAAAAAACTTTTCCACTTGCTAATATATGATTTTCTAGTTTTAGGCTTTTTTGCCTCCATCAGTACCTGCTGGACATCATCAGTAAACAGGTGCCTTAAAGGAATTAAGACTCTATCATCCATGTGGTCAGCTGGACATGACTGATGATGGGGTGCATCAATCGCCCCTTTTATTGTATGAGTAGATCCAGTCTTGCAGATAGCGTTCGGTAATTGCCCCTGGCTATTTCCAAAAGAAAAGAGAACCAAGGTTGCAGGGGTGAGAAGGGAGTCACCACAATTCCTGTCCAGGGAAAAGAAAAGAAAATGCATCTGTCTTCCAAGTCGTCTTGCATGGAGTCCTGAAACAGATTTTGTCAGTTAATTGTATGGACAGGAGGTAAAGAGGTCTGCTTGAAGAACTCTCCACAGATGGAACAAATCTTGGAAGACCCCCTAGTCTAGTTTCCACTTAACAGAGTTTGCTCTGGTCCTGCTTAACATGTCTACCAAATAGTTTTGTTTTTACTGAATGCTGGATGCCTGCAGAGTGAGACTGTGCTGTGAAGCTATATTCCATGCTAACATGTCTAGTCTGCAAAGGCGGTATAGTTCCCACTTGCTTGTTGGTACACCACATAAATGTAGTATTGTGTATAACCACTTGAAGAGGTCCCTGACAAAAGACAGTTCAGAAAGTTAACTGCCTTGATTAGGTCAAGCATCTCCCTGATATGTATGTGCTTGCATCTGTCCTTGGTGTCCCACAACTCCTGCACTTTTACCCCTCCTGAAACTGCTCCCCAAGCAAAGTCTGACATGCCTGTGGTAACTGGCTGCTTTGGAGCAGTGAGAGAGAAGGGGACTTCTGGATTTAAGGATATCTGTTGTTTCCACCAAAAGATTTATCTTCTGACAAACTCCAGCACTGGAATTTAAAAAGATAAAGGGTGTTGATGCTGGAGACCAAAGAAAATTCAGATATCACTGTATCTTTCTCACATGGAGCCCAGCCAGGGGTACAATGAGAATCAAAGATGCCATGAGACCCAAAATCCTGACGTATTCCCTTGCAATGACAGAGATCTGAGTGGAAAACCTTAGAAATAGATCGATATAAAGAGGTATTTTCCTCTGGAAGAAAAGCTCTTTGAGTTGAGGTATCTAGATGACATCCCAGGAACATAATTCTGTGTGAAGAAGTCAGGAAAGACTTTTGAATGTCCTCATGGAATCCCAGTTTGTGAAGAGATCTCTCACCCAAGACAGAGATTCCTGACACTTTGAAAAAAACTGTAAAGATGAATAAGTTGTCTAAATATAGAAAAATGTGGATACCCTGTAACCTTCAGTGAGCTATAATTGGAGATAGATACTTCATAAACACTCTTAGTGCAGTGGATATTCCAAAAATTAAGGTAAAGAACTGATAATATGTTCCAGACCTACAAAACCTTAACAAATGACTGAAGTCTGGATGAAAGCGGTGTGATGATAAGCATCTTTTAGGTCTAATGTTGTTGCCAGGAAACTTAAAAGATGAAGGAAAAGGTAACAACTTGTGAAGTGACATAATTCTGAATTTGGGCACCATCACAAACAGCTTTAGGAAAGAAAGATCCAGAAATGGTCTCCAAGTATTTTCTTTCTTTGCCACTAGCAACATCCTTGACTAAAAACCCTTCCCTGCTAGTTCTATCACTTTTTGGAACAACATGCAGTGAAGAACAGGTGGAAACAAAAGAGTCTGCTCTGGAGGATGAGGAATGACAGCATGGAAAGGAGAAAGCTCCTCCCACTGCCATCTGTAACCCTGATGAATGAGTTTAGAACCCATTTGTTTGAAACAATATGTTGCCAAATAGAAAAATGGAAATTCAGACTTTCTAGAAGAAAAAAGGGTGCCAAGGTTGTAGGTGGTCAAAAGGTCTCGTGAACAGTCATTCAGACTTCTTGGGCTGTCTTTGATTTTGGGAGATTTACGACTTCTTTTTGAAACCCCCTAGCCATTTCTTCTTAAATGTCTGTTTACCTGCATTTTGGTGAGACTGTTTATTGTCTTATTTTACCAAAACTGGACGAGGAGATAGAAAATCCCTTGGACAATTCAGAAAAGGAGGAATGAAAAATCTTAGAAATTCCCTTGATCAGCTTGCCCCTTTAATTACACTTTTTGATCACCTCTGCAGCTGCAGGACAGGGGCCAAACATTAAATCTCTATCCAAGGGAGAATTTAAAATCTAATTTTAAATTCACCTGGGAAGTTCTAAGAATGCAGCTAAGCAAACCTTCTCAAAACAGTGCTAGTGGCCATAGCCTTGGAAAAAGTATCAACAGAATCATATATACACTGCAAACAATGAGTGGAGACCTGTGCAATGGAAGTTATTTAAAGCAGATTTTTCCTCACAAGAAGAAACTACAGATAAAACATTCCTCATACTTTTACAGCACTTCAGAAAAAAACTGTTTCATATCAGTCTGACAAAAACTCTGAAAAGCAAACTGCAGAAGTATACAATTTTCCCCATACCCATCAATAACTTTCCCATCGTTATCCGAAAGAGTAGGATGGATAATAATTAAGTACTTAGCAGTAGTGCAATCAACTAAAGCTATAGCTGCTGGATCAGGTTTGGAAAAAGTGTATAAAAAGTTTAAACACTGAGGAACTTTATACATCCTATCTGCCTTTTTAAAGGCAGCTGGCTGACTATCAGGAAAATTGCATGCATTAACACTCACATCCTCTACACCAGACAGAGCAGGAAGAACGGCTATAAGTTCTGGAATATCCTTTTGTATTAACTCAATATTTTCTGAGGGACTGAAGGACATTCCGCAGTGGTGCAGCGGTAGCGTTGTTGCCTCACAGCAAGAGGTTTTCCCATTCGATTCTTGGCTGGAGTGCGGGGAGTGCCTTCTGTGTGGAATCTGCATGTCCTCCCTGCGGTTGGGTGGGCATTTGAAAGACATGCATAAATGGGCATGCCTTCATTGAAGGTTGAACATCGAGCTGGCACCTCAGCGTTCGTGAAAATCTACTGCCAATCATTAGCAGACCGGAGTTCCGCTGTGGCGACCTCTAACCGGGAAAAGCCAAAAGACAATAACATTTTTTGAGGGACTGAAAAACTTCAGTGTTCTCCCACTGGAAACACTGTTGCATTCTAGCAATAGTCACACAGAAAGAGAAATCTCCACAGGAAGAATCTGAAACTCAGCTCTCCTCTGAGTCTGAATCAGAAATTTGAGGCAAAAACTCTGTACTTGTCCCTGCAACTTCCTGTTCAGATTCAGAATGTTGAATCTCTTCAGGAAAAGAGGAATCACTTTTTCTTTTACCAGAAACTACTTTACAAGAAGATCAATAACATGAATTAAACCCTAAGCAAGATGCAATAAATTACTACTAACCAAAGAAATTTGAAAAGGAATAGATACATGCTTGGTTTTCTGTTTCTCTTTGACAGGAAAAATGGGACCAACCATGTTACTAATGGCAACAGCTGCTTCCACAGAGAAGAGCACAGCACCACATTCTGACACAATAAGGAAACATTTCCTGTTTCCTCTCCCAAGACCGATAAAAGTGGCTCTGCCTTGCCCGCTGTGGGGATCCCAACAGATCAGAGGATGTGGCTAACCTCTGGTCCATACCGGCTATAGTTGCCACATCAGAGTGATATGAGGTAAAAGATGAGCTCTCTGAAGTATAAATGGCCAAAGCAGAGCCACCTGCAGCTGAGACAAACTGATAGCCTGCTGTGGTGACAAAGGCTGTTTGCTTAACTTTTTCATTTTGTAGCTAGAAGGAGAACTGACTGTGGAGCCACTAGTCTGTTCCATGGTCAAGCTGAAAAGGCCGTCTCTTTCCCAGCAAAGACAAGGAACAATTGCCAGTAAACACTACCAGTTCATAAAAGTTATTTTTTTTCACAGAAACCAATGTAGTATAAAGCACTTTAAAACACTATGCCAGCCCCACAAAAGAAAAATAAACACAATTTATTCACACAAAAAAACGTTTTCAGTTACTTTACACTATTTTTAAATTGAAAGAAAAAAAGTGCTCTGTTTAAAAATACATTAAAGTCTTGAGACAGTCCATTAAGACACAACACTCCTAGGTTTAAAATAATTTCCTGAAGAGGAAAGTAATAAAACATCAACAAGAGTAAGAAAATGGAAGTTTTTCCCCAAAAGGGAACTTATCTGCCCAGCAAAGGAAAGCACAAGCCAGTCATTGAGACGCAAAAGCCTCAGAGGAGAAACTCTTCTGTGGCAGTAAAGCTCTGAAGGACTTTGCACTCACACTTGTCTTTTGGTCAGCTCAGCTCAAGCTGCTTAACAGTTTGGGTGAGTGGAAGGTACCCTGAAGCTTTGGAAGCTGGATGTCTGTTATATCTTTAGCAGGACATAACCCATATAACTAAGGCTACTGCAGCAGTGATCAATATGATGAATATCATATTAAAACGAACAATGGGCCTTAGTATTTTGACAAATCAAAACAAAGCAATACTGTGCACTAATGATATCCACATTCTGTAAATCTGTAACCCCACCTCCACTTCCCATATCTCCTACTTAAACATTACAACGTCAAGGTAGCACAGCAACAGGGAAGGGAGAAAAAATGTTGTTTTGCCCTTTCCCATGAGGTCGTTTGACCTCCAGCAGATAAAAATATAAACAGGGGGTGTGAAGGGGACAGGAGGATTTTGTACTATTACTTTATCAGTTCAGTAAATTGTTAAGTCAGTGTGTACCTTCTGCTATATTGTGGTTTAACAAACAGCCATTTGTTTGCTATATGCAGACTTGACAAGGAACATTGAGAGAATGTCCTCCTTGGCCTCATAATCAAGTCACCTAAGGGTGCTTCCCAGTATTCTATTGTCACTGGCAAGTGCCTTTTCAATCTGTCACTGGTAGTTCATTCCTGCCATTATGACCACAGCCAGGTCCAGTATTTTGCATAGTTCTCCCATATAACATATATACACAGTTTATATGATGCCGTCTGGTTACAATGATCCAAGTGCAGCACCTAAACCTGAAACTGCAGAAATAAGGCATAGTGCTGGGATCAGTACATTCATAATGAAGAGTTCTCAAGAGTACTGAGCATCAGCTTGACAATCTAACATACTGTTTGCAGATACACACTACTCCAAAAAAAAACACATGGGTGCAACACAACAGCTAAAAGTATAACGACAATTATTAGGTATTACCTGATTAGATATAAGTGTAGAAACACAGCCAAAGAAGGAATCCAGTTTGTCTGATCTGATATCTTTCAGCATTTCTTTGCTGGTAAAAAGATTTATAACTTTTGGATACCAGATCTTCATTAACTTTTCTTCTGCTTTTTCACATTCTAAAATCACATTGTTTTTCAGGGATTCACAGTCAACTTGACCTTTAGACCTGTTAAGTATCACAAGGAAAATAAATTGTAATTCTTCTACATTATATACTTATAATTCTAATCTAGCTGAAAAATCAGAAGGATATATGCCACTACTTCAAATAAAAAAGGAAACAGTCACATTTACCATTATTTCTGATCCATCTTTGGATCTCCACCACTCAATATCTGAGTCATAATGCATAGGTGATGTGTAATAAAGAGAAAGTACAGCTATATAAGTAAACTTAGTGTAACAATAGACATTTGAATTACTGCTGCAGTAGCCTTCGCTATATGGGCTCTGTCCTCGATAGACTATAAAAGCCATCCACTTTCCAAAGCTTCAGGGCACCTTCCACGAGCACAAACTATTAGTCAGCTGAAGCTGAGCTGACTAAAAAGTCAGGTTTGTGTACCAAGTCATTTACAGCTTTCTTGCCAACTGCCTGCATTTGATTTTGAATTGGGGTTATTCATTATTCATTTGGTTACCTCTATGTTTTCTTTTTCTTATATTGTATTTTGTTTTAAGTTGTTTGTTCTTTTGGAGTTTTAGGAGGCCTTGGCTAGGATAAGTTAGAAAAGTCAGAAAAAAATTCTTAGCAGATAGTGAATAACACCCAGCTAATTAGTGGGAGGAGCTGAGAAACACCAATCCTAATTTAACTGAAAATATTTAGCGGCATCTTTATTTAGCTGTAGTGCTTATCTGACTTGCTGTTTTCTGCCAGTAAATTGCTAATCTCTGCATTTGATTTTTCTAACCCATCCACCTTACTGATGTTATACTGTTAAACTTGGTGGTTTTCTGTTGCCTATCCCTACTAGTGAGGGTAACCATCACTCTTATGAGCTGAGAATTGCAGGTGAAGGCTTATTGTGCCTGTTATTCTAAGTGTCTGTTCTGGTTTAAGCACTTGTGCTCCAAGCCAGTTATTTTACATTAGGAAGGTTTGTTATTTACACTCTTATGGCAGGAGAGGATCGCCTTTGCCCTTCTGAGCTGGGAATTGTTGGTTGAAGGCTTATTGTATCTGTTATTCTAAAAGTGTCTTACTTCTGGTTTAAGCACTTGGGCTCCAAACCAGTTATTTTACATTAGGAGGTTTGTGGTCTACAGTCTTGTGGCATTACTGTCTAGACAGATTTTTTTTAACTACTAGAGTATCTAGTTTGCTCATAGCTGAGTGTTGCTTATCAATTTCCTTGTCTTATTGACTTGTTCAATATTTAAGTTTTCCTCATTCCTCCCTCATAGATCATTAGCCATGGATATGCACTTCCTGACACTCTCTCTGGCTAGTCTGGATGACATGGGCATTCTGAGGCACTGTAGCAATTGCCTCATATATACTGATAACCAATTTATTTTTAATAAAACAGATATAATATGTGAGAAGTGTAAATACACTTTAACTCTGGAGGCAAAACTTTCTCATACAACCAAAACTAATTCTATAGAGGTTGTCAGTGACACTTGCACCATTTCTGCTGCACAGGGTAAACACCCTACACATAAACCTACTTATGATGAGGTAATTCTTTCTAAAACACTAAGACCTCCTGCACAGCACAATCAAAGAAAGGGTAGTCAGCCATCATGTAAACACTCTGTTAAAACACCACCCTCAGCCACACATTGTTACACTGTATCCAGTGCCTCCACTGCTACGACCTTAAGGCAAGCCAGAAAAGAGTCAAATTTCCTGGTCATTGGTGATTTTATAGTGAGGCACACTGATGTACCCTCACCAGACTGAGTAACGAGAGTCATGGTTAGCTGTCTTTCTGGGGCTAGAATCCATCAAGTCACACAGGCACTCAGGTCACTGAACCACAGGTACCAATATGACTCTGTCATAGTTCCTGTGGGTGTTAATGACCTTAGACGTACCTCCCGTGACTATATGAAGCGAGACATTCTCGATCTTGCTGATTATGTGTCTCAGGCAGGTATGAACCTAGCACTGAGCAGCAAACTACCTTCTCCAAGGATGATGCCACATTACCAACAGAAAATGATTGATTTTTAACAACTGGCTTAGCTTCTGGTGTCACTCCAGGGGGTACAACATATGATGGCCTGGGAGGACATGGTTGACAGACCACTCTAATTTTCTAGAGATGGTCTGTACTTTTCCCCTCTAGGCTTTCAGACATAGGCAAAGACCTTTTCCACCCACATAGTGCCTTTTTTAGGCAATGACAAAATTATAAACTTACTGACATAACTGAACTTATGAAGGAATATCTGAAGGTGGTACTGCTAAATGCTAGAAGTCTTAACACGAAACTCCACTCCCTGAAAGTCTTCCACTCCCTAGGGAGTCTATACATCTGTGTAGTAACAGGCACATGGTTTAATGTCACTAAGCATACCACAGCAGTCCAACATTATTGTGCCTTTCTCACCTTTAGGCCAGTTACTGCACAGGAGGGAACTAAATGTGGAGGAGTCTCAGTGTATATTAAAAGCAATCTCACATCCAGACTAGTTAAAGCGTATGACCGAATGGAACTCATACATGTGAAACTCACCATAAACAGGGTATTGTACCATATCCTTGCAACCTATAGGTTCCCCTCCATGTCCCAGGAAACCCATACTACCTATTCTCAATATACTAGAGTCCCTCACCATTCAACCTAATACGATATTCATGGGAGATCTCAACTACTCCTCTATAGATTGGAAATTCTAAACCACTTCTAATGCATAAGCTCAGTGATTCCTAAATTTTGTTAATACCAACATCCTGGAACAGTTAGTCTATTCTTCTACCAGGGTACAAACATCATTGACCTTTTTCTCATGAACATGCGGGACCAATGTTCCTCACCCAATGTAATAGTGTCACTTGTCAGATCTGACCATAAGACAATATTACTTGAAATAAAAATTAAATCCAGAATCCAGTGATACCAAAAACCTTTAGGAACTATTCCAGACCTAACCTCTCTCTACTAAGCAACACCTTGGCTAAATTCCAAACACCCCCAAACCCACTAAACATTATAACATACACTGAGCTATTTGCAAAATCTTTGTACAGCCATATTGATAGTTGTATAGAGCGAGCTGTGCCCATTCATACTAAGAATAAGAAAAATGCAAAAGACAAGCCATCCTGATGGAATCACAAAATCAATCAGTAATACAACAAAAGAAAAATAAGCTTGGCCAAGCGTAGGAGGAACAAAGTCACATATACTAAAAGCCCCATGACCAATCTAAACAGGCAGCTAAGAGAGTTAATTCATACTTCAAAGGCTAAATTTGAAGAAAAAATATCTTCTCAGCAAAGAACAACCACAAAGCTTTCTACAGCTGTGTCCATAACATCAGAAGAAATATATAATAATGCACAGAACTGATTGTAAATGGCATCACCCATTTTGAACCACAGGCCTTTGGGCTGGGAGGTTCAGCTCAAATTTCTACATTGAACCAGAGGCCATTGCCAACCTTTTGGCTGGGAGGTTCAGCTCAAATTTCTCCCCCTGATAGTCCAAAAGAAATACCACATAGCACAATCCCCCCAACCATTACTAGGGAACAGGTCATTAATTCATTTTCTAAGGCCAAAAACATTGCATCAATTGTCTCCTATAACATGACATATAACCTCTCTGGTCCACTTGAATCACTTTTCAACTGCAGCCTTCAAGTCAGGTTTTGTGCCCAAGAAACAGAAGATGGTTACAGTCATTTGCCTGCACAAAGGAGGTCCAACCACTGATCTGGGTAACTACAGGCCCATTAGTCCTACCAGCCTCATATGTATGGCCATGGAAAAAATCATTATGGACATGATAAATGAGGACATAAGTAACTCTAGCGCTTTAAACCCTCTATTCTTTACATTCCAGAGAAGGTACCAGGACAAACTAACTCCCTTCCTTCATAGAAAATACTTCTTTCCTACCTACCCTCTATCAGCTTTCAGACTCCACCACAATCCTACTGCACTGCAAATTCTTTCTCCTTCCTGATCCCTACTTCCCCACTACTTGCCATCAATAAAATACAAATTCCTTACTTAATCATGCTACCTGTCAGCTTATCCTCTATTCTTCTCCTCTTACTGGGCTACATCTCATGCTACCATGAATCAGTAATACCTCTCAACATCTGTCCAAATCTGTCTCAACCACCTACTCATACTTCCTTCCTATACTCTCCACAGATTGCACCAAACCTATTTAATGATGCCCCTCAACTTTACTCCAAACACAGACTGACTAACTCCATTTCAAATCGAACCAAAACAAAATTAAATAGAAAAATACTCTCCAAAAACAATGATCAATAATTTCCCAATATACTAAAATCCTTCTAGGAGGAGACATTCATTCTAAACATGGCCCCCCTTATCACAATGAGCATCAAGACAATTCTCTTCTACACATTACTCTAACCCCACAACAGTCAACTGCTAACCTCGGTAATCTAACTTTTGTTGCCATAGAAGCATAAGAAATATAACAGCTGAACTACATACCTGGACTATCCAACACAAGCCTGATATTCTAGCTGTAACTGAAACTTGGCTTAAACCTAGCATAAACTACTCTGAAATTACACCTCCCAGCTACAATATCATTCGTAATGACACTATAAATGGGAAAAGTGGTGGTATTATGTTAATATATCACAACAGCTCCCTTATTTCCCTTAAAACAGAAGCTTGCTGAACTGAATTTTGATTCTTGGTTTGTTGTAAGGGAAATTAAAACAGTCTTTCACTTACACAGTAGAGTTAGCTGAAAGTTCATGTTTTCTATGCAGTCCCTCTGCTACCTCTACTGTGTTTTTAAACAGTTGTTCTTTTCTTCATTGTCAGTGTTATAAAAGACAGTAATACATGTTTGTTTATAATTATTTATTTTTAGGAAAGTAATAAGAATCTTACTGAACTGAATTTTGGTTTCAGTTGAAAGACTGTATTAATTTTATGAAAGCACAAATAAGCAACTGGACTGGTGTTCCTTAGCAGAATTTGATAACTGAAAGGGCACATCTAGTGTATGTTCACACCTGGCCATGAGAAAGCAGCCAAGACCTATATTAGTAAAGATTCTGTCATACTAGTAGAAAGAGTTGATCCTGACAAAATTGTGGCAGAAGGGCAAATCCTGACAAAATTGTGGCAGAAGGGCAAAGTATTAATAACTGGAGACGACAGTGTGTTTGTAGAAAATGATTATTCACTGTATACCAGGCAGAAGAGAAGAAAATTTATCCCAGCAATCAGGAAATTTCAACAGGCATGTGTGAGATTCAAGCTGCTGTATCTAGCTGTCTTTAAAGTGTTTTTTCCTGGAAGATGAAAGTAATTTTTTGACACAGAACATGCTAAGGAAATAATAAGAAGTTATGTCTTACCATAACGTTCCATGTTAGTTGTCTTCTTCTCGCCTTCTTTCTTGCTGGATGGGATCGGAGCCGATCCTCGGCTCCGACTCGGCCTATACTATAGCTTGAGAGCTATTTTTACCGGCTCAAGGCAGCCCTATATCCCACAATACCATGCGCTAACTCCCCAGATCTCGTTTGGAAGCTAAGACATAGTATAAATAATAATATTATAATAATAATATTACAATCCTCTTTTACGAGAATAGATTACCTGGTAGTAACACTAAGGATACAAGGAACAAAACGCAACATATTGTATCTCCAGAAATGTAAGGACTCAGAACCTCGAGTCTATCCAGGCTAGGGGGCAGGAGGGAGGGACGCAAGAAAGAAGGCGAGAAGAAGACAACTAACATGGAATGTTATGGTAAGACATAACTTCTTAATGTTAAGTTGTCATTCTCGCCTTCATTCTTGCTGGATGGGACAGCGTCCCTAGCATCTTAGTCCTGGGTGGCTCAAAGAAACAGACTCCTGAGTACAGTGGAACCAAAATCAGCTCTATTTCTGGAGGCTAAATCAAGCTTGTAATGGGCAATAAAGGTATGTTTGGAAGCTCATGTAGCTGCTGCACAAATGGCATCTAGTGGTAACCTTGCTTGAAACGCCGTTGAAGTTGATAGTGCCCTGGTTGAATGAGCCTTAGGCCTAGAGGGAAGTTGCCTGTGCCTCAACTCATAGACCAAGGTAATAATAGATGTCAGCCATCTGGAAAGAGTAACCTTCGATACCGGAAGCCCTTTCTTGCCTGCAGCATAAGAGAGAAAGAGCTGGTCTGACTTTCTGAATTGTTTTGTCCTGTCTAGGTAATACCGTAATTGGCGATGAACATCTAATAATGAGAAGTTATGTACCTACCATAACGTTCCATGTTAGTTGTCTTCTCTCGCCTTCTTTCTTGCTTGATGGGTTCGGAGCCGATCCTCGGCTCCGACTCGGCACTTGCTAAGCTCGAGAGTCACTTTTACCAGCTCGAGGCAGCCCCATATCCCATGATGCAAGGCGGTAAGTACCCAGATCTCGTTTGATGACAAAGGGCAATAGCACCAAGCATAAACACTTCCCAAGGAAGAAAGAAAGCCTACAGGATGGAAGAAGGACCAGCTCTGAATGGTCTTCAGCATAAAAATTCCTTGTAGAAAAAGGTCTGTCCAGGCCTGGGGGAAGGAGGGAGGGTCGCAAGAAAGAAGGCGAGAGAAGACAACTAACATGGAACGTTATGGTAGGTACATAACTTCTCAATGTTAAGTTGTCAATCTCGCCTTCATTCTTGCTTGATGGGACCGCGTCCCTAGCACCTCTATCCTGGGTGGCTCAATGAAACAGACTCTTGAGGAATGTAGAGCCAAAACTGGCTCTGTCCCTGGAGGCCAAGTCCAATTTGTAATGGGAAACAAAAGTATGAGGAGTGGCCCAAGTGGCCGCTGCACAAATAGTGTCTAAAGGAAGTCTAGCTTGAAAGGCTGTAGAAGTAGCTAAGCTTCTAGTTGAATGTGCTTTAGGTTTTGAGCACAGCTGTTTTCCCCTTAGCCGATAAATTTCAGAGATGACAGAAGAAAGCCATCTAGATAAGGTCACTTTAGAGACAGGAAGGCCTTTCTTGTTATCAGCATAGGAAACAAAAAGTTGATCGGATTTCCTAAATTGTTTAGTTCTGTCCAAATAATATCTGAGTTGGCGATGGACATCAAGATAATGTAGTTTTTGTTCCGATCTGTTTGAATAGTTTGGAAAAAACACAGGGAGATCAATGGATTGATTCAAATTAGTCTTGGAGGCGACCTTAGGCAAAAAGGTCGGATTAGTTCTCAATGATACTCTGTCTTTGTGAAAGACCAAATAGGGGGGTCGAACCGATAGAGCATGAAGTTCAGACACCCTCCTGGCCGATGTAATAGCTACTAGGAATAAGGTTTTCCAAGAAATAAATTTTAGGGAGCAAGAAACAGCTGGCTCGAAAGGGGGAAGAATCAAGGATGTCAGCACTAAATTTAGATCCCATTGAGGAGGAGGATTCCTGATTGGAGGCTTTAGGAGGAAAATTCCTTTCAAGAAGGCTCTACAAAGCCTATGGGACATAATATTGTGATCTGCGATCCCAACATGAAAGTTCGAGATAGCAGCCAATTGAACTCTAACTGTGGAAAAAGAGGAGCCTGCATGAAAAATCTCCACTAAGAAGTCCAAAACTGCCTGAACTGGGGCAGTGAAAGGATCAATATTCTTGGCTTTAGCCCAATAAGAGAAACATTTCCATTTGCTTGTATAAATCCTCCTGGTAGAGGATTTTAAAGAAGCTACTATGATGTCTCTAACAGGGTTAGAGATCAAAGGAAGCCTGGCTAAGGAAGGAAGTGGTGCAACCATGCTGTGAGGTTGAGAGAAGGGATAGACCGGTGCAGCTGACCGGATTGGTGAATCAGAAGATCTGGCACTGGGTCCAGATGCCACGGCTGCACCAAAAGGTGACGATGGAGGAACGGAAACCAAATTTGTCGAGGCCAATAAGGAGCAATGAGAATCATTTTGGCTCTCAAAATGGTTGCTTTCTGGATAACTTGAGGGATCAGTGGAAAAGGAGGAAAGGCATAAAGAAGTCCCTGGGGCCAATCCTGGGTCAGAGCGTCTCTGGGGATGGCCTGACAGAGGAAGAGAGAGAAGAAGTCTGGGCATTTGCTGTTTTGAGGAGTAGCAAAAAGATCGCAACATGGGCGACCCCATTCCAGAAAAATCTCTTCCACTATAGATTGCTTGAGAGACCACTCGTGAGGCATGAGAATAGTTCTGCTCAATCTGTCCGCTAAAATGTTGGTTTTCCCAGGGATGTGCGTTGCTACCAGAAACCGATGAGAGGAGATCGCCCATTGCCAAAGTCTGAGCGCTTCTCGACACAAGGGGTAGGATTTGGTTCCGCCCTGTTTGTTGATATACCAAACTACAGACATGTTGTCTGTGTGGACTGCAATTGTCCCTACAGGAAGAAAGTCGTTGAGGGCTTGCAACGTTAAAAGCACTGCTCTCATCTCTAGGACATTTATGTGCAGGTGGTACTCGAATGGTTGCCACGTCCCGTGAACCATCCTGCCCTGATAATGACCCCCCCACCCGATCAGGGAGGCGTCCATGGTGACAGTGGCTACCGGGGATGGGGGTACAAAGTGTCTGCCTTGGTGAATCTGGGGAGAAGTGATCCACCAAGCAAGATGATTTTTGCAAATCTGTGTCACCAGAATCTGGTGACGCATTGGAAGTTGTTGGTAAGACCACTGAGTGAACAACATCCACTGAAGAAGGCGCATGTAGAAGCGAGCCAGTGGAAGAAGAGTAATGGCCGCAGCCATGAGGCCTAATACCTTTAGAACCATTCTGGCCTGTACTTTCTTGTTGGCTAGAATGATCCTGACATGACTTTGAATGTCTGAAACTCTTTGGTCTGTAAGGGTAGCTGACATCCGAACAGTGTTTAAGTTTGCGCCTATGAAAGTAATAGACTGGCAGGGCAATAAGGATGACTTTTTGAAGTTGATCGAGATGCCCAAATGAGAACAAAGATTTATTGTGTAATCCCTGGCTTGAACAAGCTGATGCCTGGTGGTGGCTGAGAGGAGCCAGTCGTCGAGATACGGAAACACCTGGAATCCTTGACGTCTCAGGTGAGCCGTGACCACTGCCATGCATTTGGTGAACACTCTGGGGCTGTGGTGAGACCAAAGGGCAGGGCTCTGAACTGGAAATGACTGGACCCCAGCCGAAAGCGGAGAAATCTCCTGGAGCGTCTGTGAATTTTTATGTGATAGTACGCATCCTGAAGATCTATTGAGCACATCCAGTTGTCCTTCTGCAAGAAGGGCAGAATCGACTGAAGAGTGACCATTCAGAATCTTGTCTTCCTCACAGACTTGTTGAGTCTGCTGAGATCCAATATTGGTCTCCAGTCTCCCATCTTTTTGGGACCAAAAGAACCTTGAGTAGATTCCGGCTCTGAATGGTCTGTTGTAACTGGCTGAATGGCTCTTTTTTGCAGTAGTTTTGAGACTTCTAACTCTGCAATTTCCCTTAGACCGGGTGGTACATCTGGAAGGGTATTTGAGGGATAGAAAGGACTTTCCTCGAAAGGAATTTTGTAACCCTCGGATATGATCGACTGTACCCATCTGTCTTGAGTGAGAGAATGCCAGGCTTCTGGGTACAGCGATAGTCTTCCCCCGACTGCCTCCAAGGAGGGACAGCCGGGCAACATCTCAGGGATGCTGAAAGGGCTTGTCAGAGAAAGACTCTCTGTTTCCCTGGTTTTGTGGACCCCCTCTGCCTATAGAGCGGCGTCTGTTGTTGTTACCCCCTCTGCCTCTAGGGGTAAACCGACCACGTGAATCCGGCGTGACTCCTTGGGATTTGCGGAACCACATTTTGCCACCCTTCTGTCCTTTGGGATAAGGTCAAGAAGGGGTGGAAAAACGGACTCCTACAGCAGAAAGAGTTTTGCCGTCCTGCTCACACCTGGTCAATGTTTCCTTCACTTGAGGGCCAAACAAAGCTGACCCATCAAAAGGAGAGTTTGTGAAGGACGCCTTAAAGGGATCTGCAAAATTACATAGCCGCATTCAGGCTTGGCGTCTAAGAGCCACACCTGTACCTGCGGCCCTACTCACCATCAGCAGCATATGATATCAGCCGCATGGAGGAGTTTGCAATGGAGTTAAGGGTTCCTAGCTGCAAAGCAATTTTTTCCTGAGCCCCTGCAGATGTAGGATCCTGCACAACTTCACCTAGCTCCTTAAGGATATCCCTTTGGAGTCTGGTGAAGTGACATAGGTAGTTCAGCGAACGCATAGCAAAGGTCGCTGAAGAAAACATCCGCTTACCATATCTATCCATGGTCCTAGAGTCCTTATTAGGAGGATGGACAGGTACGGAAGGATCTGCAAGTTCCTTCTTGGTGGCAGCCGCCACCACCATGGCATCAGCGGGGACACCTTTTGTAAGGAATTGCTTGTCCGACGGGACAGTAATAAATTTAGAAGGCCTCCTAGGGACTGGCTCTACAGAGTCAGGAGCAGCCCATGCCTTTCGAGCAATAACCTGCATAAGGGGTCGAAGGCGGAGACACCCAGGAGGTGGAGGGCCGAGATCCAAATGCCTCCAGGTATACTGACTCATCCTCAGAGGGATTATTGGTGGGCCAGTTTCCCCTCTGTCTAAGGAGTTCTAGGATGTCTGAGAAGGAGACATCCTCAGAGGGGGATCTTGGGGATCCCTCTGACTCATCTAAGTCAGTATCTGAAGTGATAGACTCGGGGGAGTCTACGTGTTTCCTCTTACATGTCCTCTTCCGCGGAGGATCTCCCGACAAATCAGGAGAATCCTCGGAAGAGGGGGATATTCCCAGTGGGGAAACCTGAGGCGGAGGATCTCTGGGTCCTGGAGCAAGAGAAGTGGCAGAGATGTCAACAGGCACCATAGAGGGAGGAGCTAAGGGAACAGACTGCTGGCTGAGACCAGTGGCCAGCACACTCTTCATCACCTCGAAGGCTCCCCTCCCAGGAAGGTCCGAGAGAACCCGCTCCGAAGAACTAGGAACTCCAGGACCCACCGAAAAGGAGGGCTCCGAGGCAGATGTCGGAGCAGAGCTCACCAAGACCGAGGCTCCAAGGGGAAAAGCGGGTTCGGACAAGGGTCCGATGCCACTCACCCCCTCGGAGGAGACCAGGGAAGCCCGGCCACCGAATCCCTCTAAGGAAGGTCTCGAAGAGGAGATAAGAGTAGAGGCTGAAGGAGCAGAAGGGGGTATCTGTCCCTCAGCCATAGCAGAAACCATTCCCGAAGACTCCAACTCCAAACTCTGGGGTAGAGTCGAAGGAGGAACTGCAATGGGGTGTGGACTAATAGTCGTCTGCTGAGATGGACTATGTAGCATTTGGGCCAGTGCCTGTGACTTTAGTAATCTACTGACCACTCTCTCCAAATCATGGTCAGAAAGCCTGGATGACCTTGAAGATCGGCTCCGATGGCTCCGCTCCGAGAGGAGAGGTGAAGCCGGAGCCGAAAGTATCGGCTCCAAGGAAGGGGACCTAGACCTCTTCCTCGAAGGAACCATCGGAGCCGATGAAACCACAGAAACTGTCGGAGCCGACAACTTATCGGCACCAACAGGTAGCTTCGATGCATCGGCTCCAGCCAGAGCCGATACGGCCATAAAAGTAAGGGTGTCGGAGCCGATCGGAGCCGACACCGATGCCTGGGCCACATGGTGGTCGGAACCGATCGGAGCCGACACCGAAGTGGTCGAACCAGAGTCGGCACCGATAGCCATCAGTGCCGAAGGTTTAGGTAACCCAGAATCGGCTCCAGCCAGAGCCGATCTCGACTCTGAATGAGTCGGAGCCGAGGCCACAGGCTTGGACACAGAAGCCTGGGCCTTGGAAGACTTAGAAGTCTTAGATGGGGCCGACTTAGCCGGAGAGCCCTCCGGCTTAAGAAGGCCCCTCAAAATCAATTTATTTCTTCTTTCCTGCAGGACTCTCTGGCTAAAAAAATGACATATAGCACAGGAGTCCTGCAGGTGAAGAGGCTCCAGGCAGTAAAGGCAAGAAGTGTGACCGTCTGTCAGAGACATCTTCTGACAGCACGAGTCACACTTCTTAAAGCCTGAGACCCTTTCCTTAGACATGGTGAATAAAACACACACACAACACCAGTCCAAGAAATTAAATTAAATATATCAAAAGGTATCAATAACAGACACACACACACACCCTAACAGGGGGGGGATGGGATGGGTGAAAGTCTGACTGAAAGTTATGAGGAGACAGGGAAATTTTTTGTCAGAAAGGGACTAAAACTAAGTTAAAACTAATAATGTTAAGGTTTTTTGAAGAAAGGGGCTAAAATAGTAAAGTAACAATTCACTTACCAGGAGCTGGTAAAAGGAGGACCTCATCAGCGAAGCGGCAAATGAGATCTGGGTACTTACCGCCTTGCATCATGGGATATGGGGCTGCCTCGAGCTGGTAAAAGTGACTCTCGAGCTTAGCAAGTGCCGAGTCGGAGCCGAGGAACGGCTCCGAACCCATCAAGCAAGAATGAAGGCGAGATTGACAACTTAACATATGTAATTTATGTTCAGCCCTGTTGGTATAGTCTGGGAAAAAGACAGGTAAATCAATGGAGTGATTTAGATTTGCTTCCGATAACACTTTTGGTAGGAAGGAAGGGTTTGTTCTGAGAGTTACCCTGTCTTTATGAAAAACCAAATAAGGAGGACGGACAGACAAGGCTTGAAGTTCCGATACCCTTGTGGCAGATGTTATAGCTACTAAAAACAGCGTTTTCCAAGAAAGAAGTTTGAGGGAGCAAGAAGCTGCAGGTTCAAAAGGGGGCAGAATTAGTGAAGTTAGAACTAAATTCAAATCCCATTGTAGGGGTGGATCTTTGACTGGAGGTCTGAGCAAAAAGATGCCCTTGAGAAAGGCTTTACAGAGTTTGTGGGACATAATATTTGCTTCTGAGAGTCCAACATGAAAATTAGCAATGGCCGCTAATTGTACCCTGATAGTGGCCGATGATGACCCTGAATGAAAAAGATCCGCCAGAAAGTCCAGAACCTCATGAATGGGTGCATGGAAAGGATCTAAGGACCTAGTTTGTGCCCAGTGTGAAAAACGCTTCCATTTACTCGCATAAGTCTTCCTAGTACTGGACTTATGGGAGGCCAGAATGATATCACGAACAGGAGGAGAAATAAGGGGAAGCCTGGCTATGGCTGGAAGTGGAGCAACTGAGCTGTGAGGTTGATGGAATGTAGAGACTGATGCAGCTTGCCCGTGAGGTGGGTCAACAGATCCGGAAGGGGTTCCAGATGCCAAGGCTGTTCCAGTAGGTATATGTGCAGGAACGGGAACCAAACTTGTCGAGGCCAAAACGGGGCAATGAGGATCATTTTGGATCTCAATGCAGTTGCTTTCTGAATTAATTGCGGGATCAACGGAAAAGGAGGAAAGGCATAAAGAAGACCCCAGGGCCAAACGTGAACAAGAGTGTCTCTGAGGGGTTGGCCTAGCAGAGGAAAAAGTGTGAAGAAGTCGAGGCACTTGCTGTTTTGGGGAGTTGCGGAAAAGGTCACAGCAAGGCTGGCCCCACTTCCAAAAAATTCCATCTGCTACCGCTTGATTTAGAGACCACTCATGAGGAATGAGGATAGTTTTGCTCAATCTGTCTGCTATGATGTTGGACTTCCCGGGGATGTGCGTTGCTATCAGAAACCGTTGAGATGAAATCGCCCATTGCCAAAGTCTGAGTGCTTCTCGACAGAGGGGATAGGACCTTGTTCTGCCCTGCTTGTTTATGTACCACACCATAGACATATTGTCCGTTTGAATTGCTATAGTCCCCGTGGGAAGAGAGCTCTGAAAAGCTTGCAATGTCAAAAGCACTGCCCTCATCTCCAGGACATTTATGTGCAGGTGGCATTCTGACTGTTGCCAAGTGCCCTGGACCGTCCTGCCCTGATAATGCCCCCCCCACCCGATCAGGGAGGCATCCGTTGTGACAGTGGCAACTGGAGGGGGGAGAACAAAGGGTCTGCCCTGAAAAAGCTGAGGGGAAACCATCCACCAGGAGAGATGTTTCTTGCAAGATGGGGTTATCAAAATGTTGTGGGTCATTGGTAGCTGTAGAAAGGACCACTGAGAAAACAGCATCCACTGAAGGAGCCTCATGTGGAAGCGGGCTAATGGAAGTAGAAGAATCGCCGCCATGAGTCCCAACAATTTCAATACTAGCTTGACCTGAACTTTGTTGGGCTGAAACAGGGGCTGAACATTCCGCCTTATGTCTGTCACTCTCTGAGGTGGTAATGTTGCAGACATTTCTGTGGTGTTTAATACGGCGCCTATAAAGTTTATACATTGACAAGGCGACAAGGAGGACTTTGCAAAATTTATAGAAATACCCAGACTGTTGCAAAGTTGAATAGTGTAATCCCTGTCCATTATGAGATCCTGTTTGGTGGTAGTGGAAATGAGCCAGTCGTCTAAGTATGGAAACACCTGGAATCCTTTCTGTCTCAGGTGAGCCGTGACCACTGCCAAACATTTGGTGAACACCCGGGGGGCTGTGGTGAGACCAAAGGGCAGGGCCCTGAATTGAAAATGACTGACTCCCAGCCGGAAGCGGAGAAACCTCCTGGAACACCTGTGTGTCTTTATATGGTAGTATGCATCCTGGAGGTCTAACGAGCACATCCAGTTGTCTCTGGCCAAAAAGGGTAGAATGGACTGCAGTGTTACCATCCGAAATTTTGTCTTTAGTACAGAGTTGTTTAACCTGCTGAGGTCTAAAATATGTCTCCATTCTCCTGTCTTTTTTGGTACCAAAAAGAATATGGAGTAAGTTCCGGATCCTAGCTGATCTGCTGGGACTGCCTGGATGACTCTTTTTTCTAACAGCTTTTTTATTTCTAGCTGAGCCTGACCCCTTTGTGTGGGTGGTACATCTGGTAGGGGTTTTGGCGGTTTTACCGGAGGGAAAGTGAAAGGGATTTTGTAACCCTCGGATATGATCTTCTGTACCCATGTGTCTTGGGAGAGGGCTTGCCAGGCTTCCGGGTACAGAGATAATCTTCCCCCGACTGCCTCCGAAGGCGGACAGTCGGGCAGCTTCTCAGGGATGCTGAAAGGGTTGGTCAGGAAAATATTCCCTAGAGCCCTGGTTCTGAGGACCCCCTCTGCCCCTGGGGCGGCGTCTGTTATTATTTCCCCCACTGCCTCTAGGGGGAAATTCACCACATGTGGCAGGCGCGACTCCCTGAGGTTTGCGGAACCACATCTTTCCTCCCTTCTGTCCCTTAGGATAAGGTCTAGAAGGCGTGGAAAAACGGACTCCCACGGCAGAGAGAGTCTTACCATCTTGCTCGCATCTGGTGAGGGTATTCTTCACCTGAGGTCCGAACAATTCCGAATCATCAAAGGGGGTGTTGGTGAAGGATGCCTTGAAGGGATTGGCAAAGTTACAGAGTCGCATCCAAGCGTGACGTCTCAACGCAACGCCTGTGCCAGCGGCCCTACTCGCTCCATCGGCTGCATAGGAGATAAGCCGCATGGAGGAGTTAACAATGGAGTTCAGGGTAGCCAGCTGAGAGTTTATTTTGTCCTTAAACCCCACAGCAGAAGGATCCTGTACTGTTTCACCCAGCTCTTTGAGCAAGTCTCTCTGAAGGCGGGTGAAATGACATAAATAGTTCAGCGATCGCATAGAAAAGGTCGCTGAAGCAAAGGTCCGCTTGCCGTACCTGTCCATGGTCCTGGACTCTTTGTTAGGAGGATGAACAGATACAGAAGGATCAGCCAATTCCTTCTTAGTGGCTGCTGCTACCACCATAGCATCAACTGAAACACCTTTGGTGAGAAAGGATTTGTCATCTGGTGCAGAATAAATTTAGAAGGCTTCCTAGGGGTAGGTTCCATTGAATCAGGAGCTGCCCATGCCTTTCTAGCCACTACCTCCATTAGTGTGTCGAAAGGGGGAGACACCCAGGAGGTGGAAGGGCGAGATCCAAAGGCGTCAAGGTAAACCGACTCGTCCTTCGGAAGGTTTGAGAGTGGACCAATTTCCCCTCTGTCTTAGGATTTCCAGGATGTCTGAAAAGGAGACATCCTCAGAGGGGGATCTGGGGGAACCTTCTGACTCATCCAAGTCGGTGTCCGACGTGACAGACTTGGGGGAGTCTATGTGCTTCCTCTTGCACTTTCTTTTCCTAGGGGGTTCCCCTGAAACTTCAGGGGAGCCCTCGGAAGAGGAGGAGACACCCAAGGTGGGTACCCTACGCTTTGGATCTCTGCTGTCAGGTGTAAGAGGATGGCCAGAGACCGTAACAGGCACTACAGAGGGAGGACCCGCAGAACTTAACCTTGGAGTGGACACTGGGTCCAGCACACTCCTCATCACCTCGAAGGCTCCCCTATCAGATACCAAAGGTAGCACCGGCTCCGAAGAGACCGGAACCACCCCCGGAACTGACAGAGAAGGCTCCGAGAATGATGTCGGGGCCGAACTAACCAGAGCCGAAGCTCCGAGAGGGAGAGCGGGGTCGGACAAGGGTCCGATGCCACTCGCCCCCTCGGAGCCGACAATGGAGTCTCGGCGCCCGGACCTCTCCACGGATGGAACCAATGAAGAGGTCGGAGCTGACGACACCAGAGCTGAAGGAGGAAGTATCGGCTCCGACGTGGGCAAGGTCATGGTTCCGACAAACTCCGGCTCCGAGCACGAGAGATGAGTCGGAGGAGGAATGGATAGCTGTATCGAAGGTGCCACAGTCTGGTGAGATGGGCTCTGGAGCATTTGGGCCAGCGCCTGAGATTTTATGAGTCTACTGACCACCCTCTCGATGTCATGGTCGGAGAGCCTGGAGGACCTAGATGAATGAGTCCTATGACTCCGCTCCGATAGGAGAGGGGACCTCGGAGCCGATCTGACGGACTCTAGCGAAGGGGACCTAGAGCGTTTGCACGCTGGGGTCGGCTCCGATGATGGTTTTCGGAGCGGAAACCACTTTGCTCGCCTCGGAGCCAGCCGGAACCGAGGTTGGAGCCGTCTCGATAACGCCAGCCCTCGGCTCAGAAGCTGGAGCCGAGGGTTTGGCTGTTTTTGACGACTTCCCCGAGCCAGACTTGGACGGGGAGTCATCAGGCTTTAACAAGCCCCTTAGGATGAGCTTGTTATGCTTTTCCTGCAGGACTCTTGAACTAAATCCATGACAAACGGAACAAGAGTCCTGCAGGTGTAAAGGCCCCAAGCAATAGACACAAGAACTGTGACCGTCTGTCAGAGACATTTTCTGACAGCATGAGTCACACTTCTTGAATCCCGAAACCTTAGGGTCCTTTGACATCCTGACAAAAAATAAAAAGGAACACAGTCAGTCCACACACACACTTATTTAAGTTAAGGAGAACTGACTAAAAACCCACACACACACTGAAAGGGGTGGGGGAAAACTAAGGAAAAGCCCGTAGGCCCAAGATAAAAAACTAACTAAAGAAAGGGAAAAAGGGCTACCGAAAAGGGTAAGGCAGTTAGAAGGGACCTAAAGAAGGGTAACTAACTGGAAAAAAAACTACTGAGACTGAATATAAATCTGAAAAAGCACTTACTGACCAGAGCCGGTAAAAACAGACTACCTCACAGCGAAGCGGCAAATGAGATCTGGGGAGTTAGCGCATGGTATTGTGGGATATAGGGCTGCCTCGAGCCGGTAAAAATAGCTCTCAAGCTATAGTATAGGCCGAGTCGGAGCCGAGGATCGGCTCCGATCCCATCCAGCAAGAATGAAGGCGAGAATGACAACTTAACATCAAAGTTTATCCAACAAAAAGAGTAAGAAAGCAAATGGGGACTCTGCTTCTCATTCTTCTGATTGCAAGATTTATGAAGAGACTTTGCCACCGAAACCTTTTCCAAAGTTCCAAACGAAAATGTTTGCAAGACAGAAAAATCACAGGAGTTGACTAAAAGAATCAACAGTACCTTGGACTTGAACCAAGGTCTGGTGTTGCAAAATTGAGGACCAGCAACTCTAAAATTGGCGAATAAGTGGGAGACTATAAAGCCTCATCGTATTTGTGAAATACGGCATTGCAAGAAAAAGTGGCTGAAAAACAATGGACGTTTGTTGACTTTGTTAAACTACTGAGTGCACTGTAAAGCATACCCACCATTTATATCACTAATGTTTAGAAGGACACTAAAAAGGGGAAAACTATCTGTACAACAATTTTGTTCTTATTAGTATTTATATACAACATTTTATGATATACACTACATGTTATATACAGTTAAACAATTTGTGCAGTGTGTAGTCAGGGGAACTTTAAAAGTGGGATGAGTCTTTTCACCCGCTGTTGTACAGGTTAAAGTTATTAAAGTAAACAAGTACTTTTTTAGTTGTAAGAAATACAGGTTTTACAGTATAACAAGAGGAAAAAAAGGCTGGACAAAAGCAAGTTTAATGTTCATATGCTGTGATCTTAGGCTGCTGGGGTGGGGGTGTAAAAGTATCTTGGTTACAGTATATGAAGAATTAGGATATCTTCTCTTTTTATTTTACAGGGGTGAATGTCTAGATTACCTTTGGTTAAAGCTGTAAACAGCCTGTAGACTTTAAAAAGAAAAAATGATGAAAGCCATGAAAATGGTAAGCTTCTCACAACTACAAAGCAAGTAGCTTGTTTGTTTTCCACTGGAAAATGTTCAGTGGAGCTGAGATATCTGCAGCTAAGGGCAGCTCTGCATTCTTTTCTGAATGAAATTTTACGACTCATTGCTGAGTACATTTC
Organism: Protopterus annectens; assembly: GCF_019279795.1. NCBI lineage: Eukaryota > Metazoa > Chordata > Ceratodontiformes > Protopteridae > Protopterus > Protopterus annectens. The sequence goes on from NC_056740.1 coordinate 345,635,147, forward strand.
CATGGAGACAAGCTGTTTGAAGGTATAAACAGTTAATCTTGAGAATTCTGAGCATTCTTTGCTAAGAAAAATGCAAAATGTAAAGGTACCACAAGTGCAGTGAAAAAATAAAGACTGAAATTATGGGAAGAGAATAAAAGGTAACAACCTCCTTAGCAGCCTTAATAATTTATTGCAGTTAATAGAACAATGTACCATTTCGCTTTATGTAAAGATAGGCAGTGCAGTTTATCTTAAGGCTAAACATTAATGTTTTCTGAAAGCATACAAGCTGTTTTTTCATATCTGGGAGGGGAAGAGAGATAAGAAAAGAAAAGAACAGATAGCAATCAGTTTAAGTGGGAGCAGAGGCTGTACCATGGCTTTAGCACTGGTAACCTTAACTTTAGGTTAGATAATGCCTGTAGGTGCAGCCATCAATTTGGAGCAATGTTTCCCTTCTGGAGGGTTAAACTTCATATTTTGAAGATGTACATAGTTTTGTGTGTTTGTTTCAAGTTAGTAGGGGTTGGGGGTGTCTTGTATTTAGTTTTTTGTTTGAGGGTTTTCATTAAAATAAGAAGTTATGTACTTACCATAATGTTCTATGCTTGTAGTCCATCTCGCCTACATTTTTGCTGGATGGGCTCTGAGCCGAACCTTGGTTGCGACCTGGCCGATACTAAAGCTGGAGAGCTTTTACTGGCTCAAGGCTATTCCCCTATCCCATGGTGCACCACGGCAATTCTCCAAATCTTGTTTGCAAGAAAGTAACTAAATACATAACAGTGATTATACTATCAATAGCTATGTACATACAAACAAAAGGATTTTGTTTTACTATCCATGGCATGTGGACAGACACATATAACAAGGTCAGACAGCATAATGGATAGTCTACTAGTTCCTCCAGGATACAGGAAGGGGGAAGGAGGGTGGGATGCAAGAATGTAGGCAATATAAACTACAAACATGGAACGTTATAGTAAGTATATAACTTCTTAATGTTATGTAGTCCTATCTCGCCGTACTTCTTGTTGGATGGGAAAGCATCCCCAACACCTTTATCCCGGGTGGCTCAAGCTAAGAGACTCTTTAGCAGAGTGGATCCAAAGGATGACCTGTCCCAGGAGGCCAAATCTAATTTGTAATGAGTGACAAAAGTATGAGGTCTTGCCAATGTAGCTGCTGCACAAATGGTATCAACTGGGAGTTTTGATTTGAAGGCATATGAAGCTGATACTGCTCTAGTTGAATAGTATCTTACTTTAGCAGGTAGTTGTTTCCCAACATATTTGTAAGCAAATGAGATGCAGTCTGAAAGCCATTTAGACAGAGTTACCTTGGAAATGGGCAAGCCTTTGTTTTTCTCTGAGAAGGAAACAAACAATTGATCTGAGAACTCTTCAGTCCTGTGCAGGTAAAATTTGAGAGTTCTATGGACATCTAATTGATGCAGTCTGTATTTTGATTTATCACTGTAATTGGGGAAGAATACTGTTAATTCAATAGTTGTGTTTAGATTATGTTCTGAGCATACCTTAGGGACGAAAGAAGGATTAGTTCTTAGGGAGATTCTGTCCTTATGGAATATAATATATGGAGGTCGAATGGTCAGAGCTTGCAGTTCTGAAACCCTCCAAGCAGATGTTACAGCTACTAAGAACAATGTCTTCCAAAACAACAATTTTAAGTCGGATGAAGAAGACGGTTCGAATGGTGGAGAAATCAATGAGGTCAGAAAGTACAGTTGTGTACACCTACCATAAATGTAGATGTTCGAGTGTCTTCACTGTTGCAGTCATGACTGTAGGGTTCTCCCCTGCCGGCAGGAAGCCCTCAGTCGGCCAGAATCCCAAAGTCTGGGTCCAGCGTCGACTGTTCAACCACGCTCCCTGACGTCAGAGCGCCAGGAGTACAAAGCTGACAGCCGACGCCATCTTCTCCAGTCTTTCTTGCTGTGCGGTGATAGCAGTTCGCAAGTGCTGGTCGGCTGACTCCTGACGATTTTTTCCTGATATACTTCGGTCCGAAGATTTTCTTCTCCACTCAAAGCTAAGTACCCCGTTGGGGAAACTTTTTTTCTTGCTCCACTCCGATGTCAGAAAAAGTTAATAATTGTATTTCATGTGGGAAGCAAATACCTCATAAGGATTTTCATTCTTACTGTATTCCTTGCTTAGACCCTGACCACGACGTAGCTAGTTGTCAGTTTTGTGCTAGATTCAATCAACGTACAATTAAGCAAAGGTACGATTTTGCTTTTCATTACTTCGGTAGGCGCTTTAACTACAAAATGTCGTCGGATACGGTTCCGGCTACCGGAGTTCACAAACGTCGCAAAGATAAAGACAGGCCTCCGAGGTCCAAATCTGATGATAGCGCACAAGCGGAGCCAGCTTCAGGTTCAGCCGTCGTCAGTGAGGCGCTTTTGCAGCCCCTGTCGTCAGCCATTTCAGAACCAACGGCCGAAACAGACTCTCATGAGGAGCCAACCAGGCCTTTAAATATTTCTGTTGCAGCACCTTCGGACAATGCTCCTTCGGATGGGTCCGGGTGACATACCCGGATGGGAAATGAGGGCAAAGATCGCAGCAAGGGTGGCCCTATTCTGTTTGAAGGGACCACTCATGAGGCATCAAAATTGCTCAACTCAGTTTGTCTGCTATCACAATGGACTTCCCCGGAATGTGCATTGCTATCAGAAAATGCTGAGAGTCCATCGCCCATTTCCATACTCTTTGCGCCTCTCGACAAAGTGGGTAAGACTTGGTTCCCCTTGCTTGTTTATGTACTGCACTACAGATGTCTGATTGAATCGCAACTGTCCCAATGGGAAGAGAACTGTGAAGCGCTTGCAATGCATATAGCATTGCTCTCATCTCCAGAACATTTATGTTCAAGTGGTTCTTGTGATCCTGCCAGATACCTCGGACCGTCATTCCCAGATAATGCCCCCTACCCTATCTGGGAAGCGTCCATGGTCAAGACTGCATTTTGTTGAGGGAGAACAAGGGGACGATCTAGATAAAGCTGATCTATATGTAGCCACCACATTAGATACTTCTTGCAGGGGTTTGTAATGAGTATTTGTGGGACAAGGGTAGATCTTGCATTGACCATTGGGCAAATAGTAGTCACTGAAGCACTCTCATGTGTAGATGGGGCTAGGTGAACTAAAAGAATGGTGGATGCCATAGTCCCTAGAACTTGAAGAACTATCCTGGCTTGTACTTTGTCTTTGGTCAGCAAGAATATGACTTGGTTGTGCAACAATTCTATCCTTTTTGGTGTCAGTTTTGCTGTCATGGTGGTTGAGTCTATGTCTGAGCCTAAGAAGACAATACGCTGCAATGGAGATACAGCAGATTTTTTTAGATTTACTGTAATTCCTAATCTGCCGCACAAGGATGGAGTTTTGTCCCTGGCTCGGATTAGTTGGTGCTTGGTGGTAGCAGTGAGGAGCCAGTCGTCTAAGTATGGAAACACCTGGAATCCCTGACGTCTCAGGTGAGCCGTGACCACCGCCATACATTTGGTAAACACTCTGGGGGCTGTAGTGAGGCCAAACGGCATTTTTCGAAATTGAAAATGACTGGCTCCCAGCCATAAGTGCAGATGTCTTCTGGAGCACCTGTCCATTTTGATATGGTAGTACGCATCCTAAAGATCTATGGAGCACATCCAATTGTCTTTTCTGATAAATGCAAAAATTGACTGCAGAGTGATCATACTGAACTTCGATTTTTTTTACAGACTTGTTAAGCTTGCTGAGATCTAGAATTAATCTCCAGTCCCCAGTCTTTTTTGGAACTAAAAAGAATTGTGAGCAAGTTCCGGATCCTATTTGCTCTGTAGGGACTTCTTGGATCACTCTCTTCTGAAGCAATGAGATAACCTCTAATGTTGCATGGTCTATTTGATTGGGTGGTATATCTGGTAAAGACCAATTTGTAGGGGGATCGGACCAAAGGGAATAATGTAACCTCTGGAAATTATATTTTGTACCCATCGATCTTGAGAAATTTGTAGCCAGGTGCTTGGGTACAGTGAGAGATGACCCCCGACTGCCTCCAGAGATGGACAGTTGGGCAACCCCTCAGGGGCGATGAAAGGGTCAATCAGAGAAAGCATGTCTATCACCCTGGTGTTGCGGACCCCCTCTGCCACGAGCATGGCACCTTCCATTATAACCTCCCCCCTGCCTCTAGGGGAGGATTGACCTTGTGCTTGAGGGAAACCTTTTTGGGATTTACGGAACCACATTTGCCCTCCTGTTTGACCCCTTGGGATAGGGTCTGGAAGGAAGGGAGAAATGGACTCTGACAGCAGGTAAGGTTTCCCCTTCCTGCTTGCACCTGGTCAAAGTCTGTTTTACTTGAGGTCCAAAAAAAGTTAAACAATCAAAGGGGACATTGGTAAAGGAAGACTTGAAGGATTCTGTAAAATTGCAAACACGCATCCAAGAATGTCTCCTAAGAGAAATCCCTGCTGCGGCCGCCCTGCTTGCTCCATCAGCTGCATAAGAAATCAGCCTCATGGAGGAGTTATCAATAGAGGTAAGGGTGGAGAGCTGTGAAAATACCTTGTCAGTGGATCTCGAAGCTACTGAACCTTGAAGGGTATCTCCCAACTCCTTTAGGAGATTCCTTTGAAGCCTAGTAAAATGGAACAGGTAATGTAGCGGTCATAAGGTAAAGGCAGCTGAACAAAAAGTATGCTTTCCATACCTATCCATCATCCTAGACTCTTTATTAGGAGGATGGATATTTGAGGATGTCTCAGATAACTCTTTTTTTGAGGCTGCTGCTACCACCATAGCATCCACAGGTACTCCCTTGGTTAGAAAAGTTTTGTCTTTTGGAGCAGTAATAAATTTATTCTGCCTCCTCGGGACAGGCTCCACTGTGTCCAGAGAGGTCCAAGCTTTTCAAGATATGACCCCTAACAGTTAGTCATATGGCAGTGTCACCCAGGAGGTGGAAGGTCGGGAACCAAAAGATTCAAACTACACTGATTCATCCTCAGTAGGGTTAGAGGTCTTCCAATCACCCCTCTAAGGATTTCAAGGATGTCCGCAAAAGAGACATCCTCAGAAGGGGATCTTGGGAACTCTTCTGACTCATCCAAATCAGTGTCAGAAGTGACAAACTCGGGTGAGTCAATATGCTTCCTCTTACAAAATCTTTTCCAAGGGACCTCTCCAGTAGGGTAATTTGGGGAGGTCTCAGAAGAGGCGTCACCTCCAATGGGGGCTCCTTGGAGCTATGGTTCACTATGCTTAGGGGCAGTCAGGGGAGAAGAGGGTGCTACCGGCTGCTGGAGGGATGTCGGGTCCAATGGCAGGGATTTAGCACTAGACAAAGCTCTCTCTATCGCTTTGAAAGCCTTAACACCCCGCTCTGAAGAAGACTTCTGCTCCGAGGAAATGGAAGGTCGACTCCGAGTAGGAGGGTTCAGGCTCTGAAGCAGATGTGGGAGCTGAGCTCACATGAGCCGAAGCACCGAGAGGGAGGGTCAGATCCAAAGAAAAAATGGCGTGACTATCCCTCTTGGAGTTGACCAGAGAGCGTCGGCTCCGAGACCCCTTGGCTCCAGACTGAGTCGATGAAGTTAGAGTTATCAGTTCTGAGGAAGCAGAAAGAGTTCTTCGAACCGAGGGTTCCAGCACTAAATGACCCAAAACATTAGACTCTGAGAGTGAAACAGTCGGAGGAGGAACAGTAGACTGAGGATGGGACGGATTGAAGATCGAAGAAGGAGGAGCTAAAATTTGGCCAGGACCGGGGTCACAGAACAGCCTCTTCACCACCCGCTCTACATCCTCATCAGATAGTGTCCTGGAAGAACAGGTGGAGATAGATGGAGATGTCCTCCTTTCCAAAATAGGAGATCTTAAAGTTGGTGAAACTGGTTCCAAGATCGGTGAGTGTCTCAACAGAGATGATCGTCTCAGAGCCAATGAAACAGATGGCACCGAGACCAAAGAAGCAGAATTGGAGCCAAAACTCTTTGGCTCCATCGCTTTTGATTTTTTTGTCGGTTCCGAAACAGGAACCGATGGAGATTTCCTTTTATGACTTTTAGGAACTGTCTGACCTTGTTCCAGCTGTTCTTGGAAGGAACTTGTCATAAGACCACTATCGATAAGTTTTCTTTTCCTTTCATTAAGAACCCTGGTGCTGAACGCATGACAGAAGGTACAGGGTTCTTGTAAATAAGGCTCTCCAAGACAGTACACACAACTGGTGTGACTGTCAGTCAGCGACATTTTCTGAGAACATTTATCACACTTTTTAAAGGCAGAAGGGTGGTGTTCTTTGTGTTCTCTGTCTTTATCTTTAGACATATTGGTTTTCAAGAGAAGGAAAGAGCAAATACAATACTAATAATACAACCATAAGAGAAATTATTTATTTATTTTTTTTTATAGAAGGAGAAGGAGAAAACCAACACACAGAGAAGGAAGGCCCTCTAATTTAAACAAGCAGCTATGGCCCTCTAACTTAAACGGGCCATACAATCCTTAAAGAAAGGAACAGGAAAAGCTAACACTCACCCAATCACTCTAGATAATAGGCTAAAACTATTAATAAGAAAGATGAAGAGATAAAGTCAAATATATCAAAAATTTTCACTTAGTCAATGAGCCAGTAAAAAAGACAACCTCAAAGCTTTTGCGGCAAACGAGATCTGGGGAATTGCCATGGCGCACCATGGGATAGGGGATAGCCTCAAGCCAGTACAAGCTCTCAAGCTTTAGTATCAGCCGAGTCGGAGCTGAGAGTTGGCTCTGAGCCCATCCAGCAAGAATTACGGTGAGATAGGACTACATAACATCAAAAAGTTTTGAAAATGTGACATAGGTTTTAAAAGTAGATGAGAAAAAACAACCACACATAAGAACACCCTGACAAATATTAGTATATACATGTAACACAAAAGCTGGGAATATATATTCAAAAAACTGTTGTGTATAACGGGAACAATAGTCATTTATCATGATGGATATGCTGTCTATATTATCCTGGAACATAAATGGCTTTACAGATATACATAAAATGGAAAGAGTACTGATTTTTATTAAGAAATGCAGAGTAGAAATAGCAATGCTGCAGCAGATACATTTGGAAAGAAATGAGCATGAGAATTTGACAAAAAGAGGATTTCAGAATGGATATTTAGCAGAATATCAGGAACAGTGGAAAAGGGGGGTAATTATACTAATTTCTAGAGGGGCTCCAACAGTGTTTGATGAGGAAATAAATACAAAAATGGTAGATTTGTGGTAGTAAGGAGCTACCGGTAAGGGAAGAGGATTATAATGGTATGCATTTACATACAACCAAAAACTGCTATTATGGAGCATAAAATATTTTGGGGAGAAATCATACGCTTTCAGGAGGGAATATTACTTAAAGCTGGGGACTGGAATTTGGAATGAAATAGTGAGGATTTATCGGGGGACTCAGAAGGGACAATATAACAAAAGAAATATATGAAAATATTTCTGAAGAAATTTATGAAAATATTTAGTATGGAAGATGTGAATTCAAAAGTAGGAACTCAAACAGGATTTATATATTACTCTTCAAGGTGGAATAACTGGTCTAGACTAGAATGAAATTTTATTTAACAGGAACAATGTGCATTTAACTGAAAGCTTTGACATACATCCAATAACAATTTCTGATCATGCATCAAGTAAAACTGAAATAAAAATGCAAGGTAAGTAAGTAAAACTAGGACACTGAAACATTATCACCTACCTGTTACAAAGAGAGAAATTTAAGGAAAGGGTACTGGAAATTATTTGAAATTTATTACGGAAGACAGAAATATCTTCAGACGTTATAGCTAGTGACTGAAATAAAATGGAAATGGAGTTTAAAAATAGGGTGGTAATAAAACAGAAAGAGATATGGTTAAAAAGCTATATAAATTACTTTGAGGGGTTAACAAAGGTTAAAGTATTGCAGAGTAAGGGGACTCTCACAGAACAAGAGGGAGAGCAAATGCAGAGTGCTAAAGAGAAAATAAGGGGGTATCTGAATGATGTGCATGAGTTTAGAAACATTGCAGTTAACCAACTCTTTTTGTTAACAACTCCAGGGCAGAAAAACTTTTAACATTGTGTTTTACTTACTTACTCAACAGAAAGTTGAAAGGGCTGTCGCCAAACTTGAGGAACCTATAAACAAGAAAAATAACCAGAGATCCCGTAGAGATTTCGGAGATATTCCTGAAATTGTATGAAAATCTGTATAAAACAGAGCAATGTGGAAATCAAGAAAGAGTACAAATGGAAATATTTATGGAATACTTAATTATGCCAAAGTTAGAGGCAGATCAGGCTCAACGATTAACAGTTAAGATAGGAGGTGATGAGATAAAAGCAGTTATGTATAACCAATCTTCAGGAAAGTCTCCAGGAACAGATGGTATTCCTGTTGAAGTTTGGAAATTAGGAGGGAAGAAAATGATAAAGATCTGTAAGATTTTGTTTAAAAAGAAGTTATGTACTCACCATAACTTTCCATGTTTGTTGTCCTTGATCTCACCTTCCTTCTTGTTGGTTGGATTTGAAGCCGATCCTCGGCTCTGACTAGGCCGTATTCTAAAGTTTGAGAGCTTCCACTGGCTCGAGGTTAGACCCTATCCCATCATGCCTACTGCTAGTTACCCAGATCTCATCTGTGATAACCCATAACACTAGACTGCAATATGCAGACATAAAAACTATAGGCATATATCAAAATATATGTGTATACATATATATGCATAAATATATATGAAGATCACTAAGCCATAAGCGGACAGCTCTTGGTCTATCCAACTCATAAGGCAGGAAGGGAATCAGGGCCTATACAGACAAAGATGGATAACTCCTCTCAATCCTCCAGGAGGGGGGACAGAGGGTGGGATGCAAGAAGGAAGGCGAGATCAAGGACAACAAACATGGAACGTTATGGTGAGTACATAACTTCTTTATGTTATGTTGTCCTTATCTCGCCTTCCTTCTTGTTGGTTGGGACCACGTCCCCAGCACCTTCTCCTTGCGTGGCTCAAAGGAATAGACTCTTTAGGACCGTGGAACCAAAGGATGTCCTGTCTCATCTACTTTGTAATGAGTGATGAAGGTATGGGGTAACCCACATAGCTGCCACACAAATTGAGTCCAAATGCAGTAGAGGTAGACAAGGCCCTGGTTGAGTGTCCTCAAATTTTTCCTGGTAGGTGTTTGTTCTGTCAGCTATAGACGTAAGTAATGGTGTCTGAAATCCATTTCGATAAGGTGACTTTTGAGACTGGAGTTCCCTTTTTGTTTTCTGCAAAGGATACAAACAACTGGTCAGATTGTGTGAATTCTTGTGTCCTGTGCAAGTAAAAACATAACTGTCAATGAACATCCAGTTGGTGGAGTCTTTACTCTGCCTTGTTGCCATGGTTCGGGAAGAAAACAAGTAGTTCTATGGATTGAACTCTGAACAAACGTTTGGTAGGAAGGAGGGGTTAGTTCTGACAGAAACCCTATCTTTGTGAAAAATTAAATAAGGGGGATGAATAGAAAGAGCTTGTAATTCTGATACTCTCCTAGCTGAGGTAATGGCAATCAAGAAAATTGTTTTCCAAGGCAAAAATTTTAGAGACCAAGAACTAGCTGGTTCAAACAGAGGAAGAATCAAGGCAGCTAGGACTAAATTTAGATCCCAAGGAGAAAGTGGTTCTCTTATTGGGGGTCTCAAAAGGATAGTACCCCTCAGAAAAGCTTTGCATAGCCTGTGGGACATAATGATGGAACCCATTTCTCCCACATGAAAGTTGGAAATGGCAGTCAATTGGACTTAGATAGTTGCTGCTGCTGCTCCTTGGTTAAAAGTTTCAGCGAAGAATTCTAGGATCTTTGATATAGGTGCGGTAAAAGGATCAATATTATTTTTGTTTGCCCAAGAGAACTGTTTCTATTTGCTGGTATACAGTTTCGTCATAGAGGATTTGTGAGAGGAAATTAGAATATGTTGTACTGCCGGAGAGATGTCAGGAAACCTGGCTAAGCCGGGAAGTGGAGGAACCAAGCTGTCAGCTTGAAGGTCTGTAAGGAAGGATGGAGTGTGCCTGACTGGTGACTCAGCAGATCTGGAACTGGGTCCAGAATCCAAGGCTTCTCTTGAAGATGGGGGCATAGAAATGGAAACCAGATTTGATGAGGCCAGTAGGGGGAAATGAGAATTAGCTTGCAACCCACCAACTTTGTTTTCTGAAGAACCCTAGGAATCAGAGGGAATGGGGGAAATGCATACAGAAGTCCCGGGGGCCAATCGTGAACAAGTGCATCCCTGGGTGATTGTCCTGGTGGGGGAACTAGGATGAAATAGCTGCTGCATTTAGCATTGATGGATGTGGCAAAAAGATCACAGCAAGGCTGGCCTCACTTGCGAAAAATCTGATTCGGAATATCCTGTTTCAGGGACCACTGGTGAGGCATAAATATAGCCCTGCTTAGTTTGGCAGCTATCACGTTGGATTTCCCCTTTCTCCGGGATATGCATCGCAATCAGAAAGAATTGGGAAGCCATCGCCCATTTCCATACTCTTAGGACCACTCGACACAAGGGGTAGGATCTGGTTCTGCCTTGCTTGTTGATGTACCACACCACTAACATGTTGTCCATCTGAACTGGAATCATCCCCGTGTGGAGAGAGCTGTGAAATGCTTGCAATGCCAGAAGCACCACTCTCATCTCGAGGACATTTATGTGCAAGTGGTACTCATGTTGTTGCTGTTCCATGAACAGTCTGTCCCAGATAATGCCCCCCACTGGACACGTCCGTGGTCACTGTGCCGACTGGTTGGGGGAGGACAAACAGTCTGCCTATCATCAGCTGGGTGGACTGAAGCTACCATTTGAGGTCTTTCTTGCAGGTCTACGTGATGAGAATTTTATGGGACATGGGTAGATCTTGCATGGACCGCTGAACAAACAGGAGCCACTGCAATAACCTCATGTGGAAGTGCGCCAAGGAAACTAGCATTATTAATGCCACCATTGAGCCCAGGACTTTCAGAACAAATCTCGCTTGAGTCTTTTTTCTCCAGATTAAAATTGCAACCTGGTGTCAAATGGTCGACACCCTCTCCTGAGGCAATTTTGCTATCATGTCTTTGGTATCTAGATCTGCTCCTATAAATGTAATATATTGACAGGGGCAACAAGGCAGACTTTTCATAGTTTATAGTGATGCCTAGCTGAGAGCAGAGGTGGATTGTGGTGTCCCTTGTCTCAGTTAGTCGATGCTCAGTGGTGGCAGTAAGGAACCAGTCATCCAGATATGGAAACACCCGGAATCCTAGACACCTCAGATGAGCTGTAACTACTGCTATGCATTTGGTGAACACCCTGGGTGCTGTAGCAAGGCCAAAGGGCAGAGCTCTGAACTGGCAGTGACTGGCTCCCAGCCAGAAGTGGGGAAATCTCCTGGATCGCCTGTCCATCTTGATATGGTAGTATGCATCCTGGAGATCGGTGGAGCACATCCAATTGTCCTTTCCCAGAAAGGGAAGTATGGACTGCAGTCTCACCATCTAGAACGTTGTCTTCTTAACAGACTTGAGTCTGCTGAGGTCAAAAAGATGGGCCTCCAGTCCCCCGTCTTCTTTGGTACTAAAAAGAACCTTGAGTAAGTTCCAGACCCAATTTGGTCTGCGTGGACTTCTTGGATGACTCTTTTTCTTAGCAACTTTTGAACTTCTAGAGTTGCTTGTTCCCTTAGATTGGATGGCACATCTGGGAAGGATTTTTGTTTCCTCAGAAGAGGTAGCATGGAGAAAGGAATACTGTATCCCCTAGATATTAGCAACTGTACCCATGTGTCTTTTGTGATATTTTGCCACGCTTCTGGGTACAGTGGCAATCTTCCCCTGACTGCCTCCAGAGGTGGACAGACACTTTCAGGAGCATTGTAAGGGCCTACCAGAGAATGTATCTCTGTCGCCCTGACTCTGTTGACCCCCCTCTGCTGCGAGGGCAGTGTTTCCCATTATTATTTCCCCCTCTACCCCAGGGGGAGAAATCACCACGTGCATCAGGCGAAGCTCCCTGCGATTTCCGGAACCACATTTTTCTGCCTTTTTGACCTTTGGGAGAAGGTCTACAATGCACAGAAAAACATACTCCCATGGCAGAGAGAGTCTTGCCATCTTGCTCGCACCTAGTTAGAGTCTTTTTTACCTTAGGCCAGAACAAAGACGAACCATCAAAAGGGGCGTTAGTAAAGGAGGACTTAAAGGGCTCCACAAATTGACAAAGGTGCATCCAGGAATGTCACCATAATGCGACTCCTGTGCCTGCAACCCTGCTTGCTCCATTGGCTGCAAAGAAAATAAGCTGCATGGAGGAGTTAACTAGCAAAGATAAGGTCATAAGTTGAGCAGCAGCTCTATCTGCAGCTCCCCCAGCTGTAGGATCCTGTAGGGTATCTCCTAGCTCTTTCAGGAGAGCCCTCTGAAAACGGGTGAAATGGGAAAAATAGTTCAGTGACCTGAGAGTAAAGGCCACTGAAGAAAAAACATGCTTCTCGTTTCTGTCCATTGTACAGGACACTTTGTTCAGCGGATGGACAGAAGTGAAGGTCTCTGCTAATTCCTTCTTAGTGGCCACTGCCATCACCATAGCATCAACTGGTACCCCCTTGGATAGGAAAGGTTTGTTAACTGGTGCAGTTAAGAACTTATTGGGCCTCCGCAAACTGGTTCTATTGATTCAGGAGAGCTCCACGCCTTTAGACTTACTACCCCAAGCAGCAGGTCGAAGGGCGGAGACACCCAAGAGGTGGAACATTTGGAATCGAATACATCCAGGTACATGGACTCATCTTCAGAAGGGGAAAGGGACTTCCAGCCACCCCTCTGTTGAGGATTTCCAGGATGTCCAAGAATGAGACATTCTCAGAGGGGTACTGTGGGGACCCTTCTGAGTCCTCCAAGTCCGTGTCTGATGTCAGGGACTCAGGGGAGTCCACATGCTTCCTCTTAAATGTCCTCTTCCGAGGGACCTCCTCAGGGGGATGCTCTGGGGAAGTTTCGGAAGAGGGGTGGTCGCCCAATGTGGCATCATGGAGCATTTGTTCCCTACACTTACAGTGGAAAGGTGGTGAGAGGGAAGACACTGGCTTTGAAGGGGATGGAGTAGCTGAAGCCATGGGAAGAGCTGTCTGAAAGGACAGCACACTCCTCATCACCTTGAAGGCACCATGACCTCGGCCCGAAAGGGTCCCCATCTCTGAAGAGTTGAGAGACATTTCCCGCACTGAGGGTGATGGCTCCAAGGCTGCTGTGGGAGCTGAGCTCACCTACGCCGAAGCTCCAAGAGGGAGAGTAGGGTTGGACAAGGGTCCGATGCCACTCCAACCTCAGGGCCGATGAGGGAGTGTCAGCTCCCATATCTCTCAATAAAAGGAGGTATCGAGAAGATTGGAGTGGATGTCGGAACCGAGAGACCAGAGGTTTTTGGGCCGACGGTTCCACCACAATGACTTCCATGCACTCCGGCTCCAAGCTCAGGTGAGTTGAAGGAGGAATAGACATTCCAGGGGGGTAGAGTAGTCGGCTCCACATCCATATGGGCTGGGCTCGGTAAGATTTTGGTGAGAGCTGGTGTCTTCAAGTAGCCTCTTCACCACTGTCTCCACATCATCATCTAAGAGGTTCCTGGATGACTGAGAGGAGTGGGTGGACAATCGATGACTGCCCACCACAGACTGGAGAAGAGGTGACTGTGGAGTGGACCACACTGGTTCCAAAGAAGGAAACCTAGTCCTTTTGCGACTCCTAGATGGTTCCAAGGACACTGATGGAACCACAGGAGATAAATTCTTGTTGGACCCGAGACGTTTCGGATCCGATGAACTGGAGGATTTATCTTTCTGCTTCGATGGCTCCGAAGTCAGAACCGATGGAGATGTCAGTTTGGAGGACTTTTAAGATTTTTTTACTGGATTCCCTTCCATTGGTGTGTCAAAGGGACCTTTTAATAAACCCCTCAAAATAAGTTTGTTTTTGTGCTCCTGCAGGACTCTCTGAAAGAATGACAAAATGAACATGAGTCCTGCAGGTGCACAGCTCCCAGGCAATAAACACAGCTAGTATGTCCGTCAGTCGGGGACATTTTTTGGGAGCAAGAGTCACACTTCTTGAATCCAGACAGCTTGGATTCTTTGGGCACTTCTTTAGACATTGTTGATAAGCACAAAACAGCAACAAACCCAACAAAACTATAGCTACAGGAGAAGTATACCACTCTACAACAACAATCACAGAAGAAACACTATATCTAAAATATCTTTTTTTTTTTTTTACATGGAAAGAAATGGAATATAAAGGAAGGGGGAGAGCCTCTAAGTTAAACGACAAATCCCCCAACTGAGGAGAGCCTCTAACTTAAACGGCTAACTCCTTAAGCAGAAAGAGAGGAGGAGGGAATAAGAGGAAACCCTCTAACTGAAGTGGTGAAAGCAAGGGAGAATCCTCTAACTAAAAATGGATTCGTAAGGGAATAGGCCTGACAGAAAAAATAATGGCCTGAACAACAACAGCAACAGCCAAAATGGAAATAGGGATCCTAGAACAACTACTACTGCTCTATAGAAGGACTTCCTTAAGATTTTAAGAGTTTAGTAGAGTACATAGTACGAAAAAGCAAAAAACGAAGCCTAAGCCAGTCTCCAGCAATCTCAAAGCTTCAAAGGCAAACAAGATATGGATAACTAGTGCTAGGCATGATGGGATAGGGTCTACCTCGAGCCAGTGGAAGCTCTCGAGCTTTAGAATATGGCCGAGTCAGAGCCGAGGATCGGCTCCGAGGCCAACCAACAAGAAGGAAGGCATGATAGGGAAAACATAACATCAGTACTTTAAAAAGAGGGAAAGCACAGACATCTTGGAAGAAAGCTGTGGTGGCTATGTTACCTAAAGATGGCAAAGATCCTTCAGACCCAGCTTCATATAGATAAATTTAAATTTTTAAACCATGATTACAAAGTGTTTATGTCTATACTAGCTTAAAGAATAGCAAAGGTGTTGCCAAAATTGATAAATATAGATCAGTGTGTTGTTTGGGGGGCAGGCAAACATTTGATAATAT
The DNA here is from genome assembly GCF_019279795.1 of Protopterus annectens. Taxonomy (NCBI): domain Eukaryota; kingdom Metazoa; phylum Chordata; order Ceratodontiformes; family Protopteridae; genus Protopterus; species Protopterus annectens. Next base: position 345,650,266 of record NC_056740.1, read on the forward strand.
TAATAAAATAATAATGATCCAGAGGGAAGCAGAATATAAGAAATTACCTCTGTTGCTGGTTGGTCTTGATGAAGAAAAAGATTTGGCAGAGTATGCTGAGATTTTATGAATAGGGCATTGGAAGCATTTGCTTTCCCTGATACAGTAATAAGGTTAATTAGAAAGATGATTTTAGAATCAGAGGCAAGAATTAAAGTGTGGGGGGGTTCCTCTCAGATAAATCGTGTTTGAACAGAGAAACAGGCAGGGATGTCCTCTTTCCCCTTTGTTATTTACTTTATATTTAGAGCCACTGTCAAAGAAAATAAGGGACTCAGAAATACAAAGTTATATTTGGTACAATAATTAAGAAAAGTTGGCTTTATTTGCAGAAAATATTATTTTTTGTACCTGATAAATCCAGAAAAGGACATCTCAGTGTTTTGGAACATGTTGAGACAGTTTCAAGTCTTTTGGTGATATAAAATTAATGAAGATGAAACAAAGGCTATAGCTGTAAATTATGTACCCACACATGAATTGGTTCAGCAATACCCATATCCTTGGGGACATGATAAGATAAAGTACTTAGCAGTATGGAGTAAAAAGGCTTCTGTTATGGCAGCTAAGGATATGTGGGATGAAACAAAACAAACATACAAGCAGTGAAAGTGTTTTTAGTCCCTTTAGTTTTGTTTATGGGTCAGGCATACTTTGATCAACAAAAGGAGAAGTTGTGGACAATAGTTAATAAAGAATTGATGGAATTTATCTGGGAAGGAAACAGGGTAGGAGTTAAATGGGAAAAGCTGATCCTTCCAACAGAACAAGGTGGTTTGGTTTAGTTTTACCTGATTTCAATGGATATTTTAGAGCTACACGGTTAAGGCTCATATACATAACAGAAGCAGAAGGCTGAAATTCAAAGTGGAAAGTCAGGGTAGGCGTTAAATGGGATAAGCTGATCCTTCCAATAGAACAAGGTGGTTTGGATAAGTTTTACCTGATTTCAAGGGATACATTAGAGCTACATGGTTAAGGCTCATATACATAACACAAGCAGAAGGTTGTAATTCAAAGTGTAAAGTCATGATGATGAAGCAAGCGAGAAGTTCAAAAAATAGAGAGTGTGGGATTTTGGATGCAGATACTTAAGGAGAATAATAACAACCATATAGAATATTATATTCTCAAAGCAGCAGAAAGTATTGAAAGACCTATGCCAACATGGGAATGGATAAAGGAGATTTTGCAATAGGGGTGACTGCACATAGAGGTAAAGAAAACAGGCAAGAGGGGGCTGGAATTTACTAGGGAAACCTGGCAAAGGAACCAAATAACTCAAGCAAGAAAGGTAACAGTTGGAGGAAGCCAAAAAGACATTTGGGTTGCAGGCGAGAGCCTGCCTTCCTTACCAGAGCTTGATCTCAGAATACAGGCAAAGAAAAAGGGATAGGGGACGTTTAACTGAAAGACTTGTTCTGTTAGAGTCTTTGGTTGAATCCAGAACAGCTAAAAAGGGATAAATAGTAGGGCATGCAAACTACTGCATGATAAAAAGAATTTATGTACTCACCATAACATTCCATCTGAGTAGTTATACTTAATTTTTCTGCAACCTGTGGGTATTCAGATCCATATCGGATCCGAGCTGGCAACTTTTTTTCTAGCGTCTGCTCAAAGCTCCGAGCTCCTCTCCCTACCCATAATGCTTTACCATCTCCTACCTTCCCTCAGATCGAGTTTGCTGCGACTAAATACATTAGCAACTTAGCCCAATGAACCAAACCTGTATATGGACATGACAAGGTCCGGGGGATGGAGGGAGGGAAGGTTGCAGAAAAATGAAGTATAACTACTCAGATGGAATGTTATGGTGAGTACATAATTTCTTTATCTGAAGTAGTCAACTTTATTTTATCTGCAACCTGTGGGACAAAGTCCTCAGCTACTCCAATCCTGGGAGGCCCTTATGGAAGGATATTCCTGAGCACCACAGAGCCAAATGATGCTCTACCTCTAGAAATCAGGTCTAATTTATAATGGGAAATGAAGGTATGTGAACTGGCCCAGGTTGCTGCTGCACAAATGTCATCCAAAGAAACCCTAGACCAAAAGGCAGCAGAAGTCACCATGGACCTGGTAGAGTCAGCTTTAACAATACCAGGAGGAGATAAACCTTTTGCTTTGTAGACATGCGAAATGCAAAGAGTGATCCATCCAGCCAAATAAACCTTAGAAATAGCTTTTCCCAAAAAGGATTTGGAAAAGGAATGAACAACTGGTCAGACTTGCAGAATGATTTTGTGCTATGAAGATAGAAGCGAAGTTATCTATGAACATCTAACAAATGAAGTTTGTATTCATCCTTGTTTTGGAAATTAGGAAAGAAAACAGGCAGATTAATGGACTGGTTTACATTTGCTTCAGATGCGACTTTAGGTAAGAAAGAAGGATTAGTACGGAGAGAGACCCTATCCTTATGGAAGACCAAATAAAGAGGCACAGCAGACAGGGCTTGAAGCTCAGAAACCCTTCTAGCTGATGTAATGGTGACTAGGAAAGCTGTCTTCCAGGATAAAAATTTTAAATCCACCGATGCTGCAGGTTCGAATGGGGGAGCCACCAATGCCTGTAGGACAAAGGTAAGGTCCCAAGGGGGCACTGAATCCTTGACAGGAGGGCGCAAAAGAAAAGTGCCTTTAAGAAAAGCCTTACACAGCCTAGAAGAGGCTAAGGCGATGTTGTCTTCACCAACATGAAAATTAGAAATGGCTGCCAATTGTAATTTCACTGTGGAGGAGCTAGCTCCTTGCTGAAAAATACCAGACAAGAAATCCAACACCGCTGGAACAGGGGCTGTAAAGGGATATAGATTTCTCTGTGAGGCCCAAATGGAAAAACGGTTCCATTTACTGTGATAAAGTTTCCTAGTGGAATCTTTAAGAGAAGTCACCAGTATGGATTTTACAGGGGATGAAAGACCGGGAGTCCTGGCAAACAACGGAACTGGCGCAACCAAGCTGTCAGCTTGAGGCTGCCCAGGTCAGGTGGGCGAACACACAAAGAATGGGAGATTAGATCCGGGCAGGGATAGAGAACCCACGGAGGAGCTAAGAGATGAGACCAAAGGAATGGGAGCTAAACCTGTTGAGGCCAGAATGGGACAATGAGGATAACTTTGCACCACAGTCGGCAAGCTTTCTGAAGAAACTTCGGAATGAGTGGCAATGGTGGGTAAGCATACAGAAGCCCAGGGGGCCAAGCATGGACTACAGCATCTCTGGGGGCATCCCCTGGTGAGGGAATCAGAGCGAAGAACTCACTGCACTTCACGTTGGAAGGAGATGTGAAGAGATCGCAGCAAGGCTGACCCCATGCAAGGAATATCTCCTCCCCTACTGACTGTTTCAGAGACCACTCATATGGCATCAGAATAGCCCGACTCAATCTGTCCCCTAAAGTGTTGGAGCGCCCCGGGATGTGCGTTCCTATCAGAAACCGACCGGTGGAAATCATCCACTCCCACCTTCTCATGGCCTCACGACACAGTGGGTAGGATCTGGTTCCCCCCTGCTTGTTGATATACCAGACAACCGACATGTTGTCTGACTAAATTGCAATCAATCCGAGAGGGAGGACAGTGTGAAAGGCTTCCAACGCTTAAAGCACTGCCCTCATCTCTAGAACATTTATATGCAACTTGATCTCTGTCTGGGACCACGTGCCTTGGAATGACCTTCCCAAACAGTGTCCCCCACCCAAGTTGGGAGGCGTCCGTGGTCACTGTGGCTTGCACTGGAGATGACACGAAGGGGCGTCCTTCTATAACCTCCAGTGAATTCAACCACCAAAGAAGGGACATCCTGCAGACGTGACTGATCCTGATCGGGAATTCCATGGGCAGGTCTAGCCAAGACCACTGAACAGCCAGAGTCCACTGAAGAATCCGCATATGAAGGCGCGCACAAGGGAGAATCGATATAGAGGCAGCCATGGAGCCCAGTGACCGGAGAACCTCGTTCGCCTTTTGGAGACTTGAAGTTCGCTATTTGAGCTATGTAGCACCTGAGGTGTAAGATCCTGTCTGGAATGAAAAATACTTTCATCTGCAAAGTGTCTAGCCATGCCCCAATGAAGTCTAAAACTTGTACTGGTCGCAACTGGGATTTTTGAACATTGACTGTAATCCCCAATAGATCTGACAACCGAATAAAGTAGTCTTGGGCCAGACAAAGCAGACACTTGTTGGGTGCAGCGAAGAGCCAGTCATCCAGGTAAAGAAATACCTGAATACCCATAAAGGTGAGCTGCTACAACTGCCATTACCTTGGTGAACACCCTGGGGGCTGTGGTGAGACCGAAGGGTAGGGCTCTGAACTGAAAGTGACTGGCTCCCAGCGGGAAGTGTAGAAACCTCCTGGAGCTTCTGTGGATCTTGATGTGGTAGTAAGCATCCTGGAGGTCAAACGAGCACATCCAGTCACACTCTTGGAGAGAAGGTATTGGATTGTCAACCAATCAACTATTTTTGATGAATGTATAAAATCACATGATTATTGGCTTTTTTGCTTAACACTGAAGAAGGCAAGGTTAAATCCGGGCCGAAACGGGTTTGTTTTAAGAGCTTTTCATGTTGTTATAGTAGTTTTTAAATAAACTACTTATTATTTGACGGCTCACTTGTTGCTGGCTTGTGTTTCTTCTCTTTATCCTGTTTTAAGCCGTGCAACTCCCTACGTGCAGGGGAATTTTGTATGCGATACACGTGGACTGACTTCCTGCTGGGGGATCCATGGTGAGCTGTGTTGGCGCTATCGTCGATATCCTCATGGTTGACGAGTTTGCTGTGTTAACTCTGAATTTCCACGTAGTTTGGATGATTTTTTTCTCAAATATATCTTATATTGCTAGACGACCAGCTATACCACTTTGTTATGCTATATGAACAAGGATTCATGTGTCAGCCATTCACGTCAAGCTTATTTGTATTGATGTGAACAACAGACGGGTCGGCACATTTACTTTGGTGAGTCGCTATCTACTATTGCGGTTTGGCTTACTTTCTGTTCCTTTGGAAACTTATACTATCCATTTTTGTGCAAGGACTAATAACCAAAGGGCTACAATTATAGCTGATGCTTTATCTCCAGAACTAACGCTTGTGGCAGACGTTGTATTATCATCATTCTTGGGCTACTACGCATATTGCCAAGTGGCTATAAAGGGACCAACACGATACGTTTTTTCAAGTTGTTTATAACTGAAACCCATACCACAAGTTCTCTATATATGGATTTATATTCAAGCTATTCACGCCAAGTTTATTTTCATTGATGTCAACTACAGATGGGTCTGCACATTAATTTGGGTGAGCCGCTATTTACTAAATGTGGTTTGGCTTATTTTTCGTTCCTTATGGAACCTATATTGTTTATTTTGATTTAAAGACTCACTAATAAGGTGTCATAGCTGAAGCCTTATCTTTAGAACTAATGTTTGGGGCAGACGTAACATTATTATAACTCTTGGCTACTACGTACCTTGATGAGCGAATTTAAAGGGACAGACATTACTTGTTGCCTATAACTGAAATTTTCTTCGGAGTTTTATATATATGACTGTGGCTGCGCTCAAGGTCGTGGTTTCATCAAAGACTATTTTTTCACCTGGAAATATTTGGGAACAAATCTATGCTTCTTTTAAGCTAACTGTTGGTGGACTCAGTTATATTCTACTGTGTTGGCACTCAAGTACGTAATTAACAATATATGCATATAACGGATTTAGCTCATTATTGGACTATTTATTATTTTACTTTGGGAACTGTCTACAATTTTTTTGTAACACCGATGGGTAGATGAGTAGAATATTTATAGAATTGATGAAAGACAATGAATATGTATATATTTATGAGTGATAGTATGAATAATTAGTGAAATAATTTTCTTTCACTATTACTATTGTTCGTTATATCAAGAATATTTACATTACTACATTAGCTGTGTTGAATATATCATGTGATTACTGTGCTTGTATAACAACTACTATCAGAATAATACAACTTTAACAATACATGGTAGCAAGATTTATCTTTCTATCTTGGTACAAATATTGCTGAACTTCTCCTTTGTGGTTAACTGCTACACATTATATATTTTATTCATAAGTTATCTATATGGGAGATTATTAGTGGTTGTTCCATGGATATAATAATCTTTTTTCAATTTGGCAAACACCACTTAGTATGTTGCTCTAAACACTTATAAAGGATCTTTCAAACTGAAAAGAACTATAGGCCCCAGGAGATTGTTTCTATATATTATATAGGACTCATCTGGGAAATACAAACAATTTTCTCTATCTATGATAAACATTGGACAATCTATAAATGTTTTATTTGAGTTAATTTAGCAACATATCCATTACTATAAGACTTATTTTCAGTCTCTACTATGTTCCCCTTCTACTTGTGAATTTACATAATATTATTATTATCAGTGGATGACTCCTACTGTTATATACTCTTTTGGAAAACATACTAGTTAGTATACACTAAGAAATATATGACCTGATTAATACTTGAATTTCATTGAACGATACAGGGTCTATATGCCATGGTTTGTTTTTTTCCTCTTGAACCACCTAAATAATTACAATTAATAAACACTTTATTATTTATTTATATAATTTAATAAGTTGGGTGCCAAAACTTGACTCTAGTCTTGTTGACTATTACTGAAGGTACTTTACCATTATTGTCCTGTGACAGACGTGGTAATATGGTGCACAATTTTTGTACTTACCATTATATGACCATTATTGTCTGTTTACCATTGGATTTATATACAGGACGTGGTTGTTTATAATAATATTACCCTCATTTAATATAGGAATATACACTAATTATGGATTTGAATAAAATACTTTTGGACTTATCATCGGATAAGGATGATCTTGCAGCTTTTGGCATTGGTCATGATTCTGAGGGCTCTGGGAATATCATTTCCATGAAGCCTGAACAAAAATGTGAGAAACTTTTTGTTGAACTTAATAAAAATATGAAAACACTTAGGTCTTGTGTTTGGCACCACAAACTACTCAAAGCTTATTTGACTAAGGGCATTTGCCCCAGGGGTCTGAGGGTTAAAATTCAGCCTTTGGTTGTGGACCCTGATGAAAGTTTAACCACAGAATGGTCCCTGATACAACAAGAATGTTCAATGAAGTTTGTTAGTTCTCTATTTAAGTATTATATTAGGATCATTGATAAAGAAACAACGCAAGTGTTAAAACTAATAGAGGACTGTAATCAATATCAAAATGAAACTTTCTTTTCAGCTTTACTATCAAAGCTTAGCACTGATCTGCTAAGTTTCGATACTCTTCTAAAAGAAAGGAAACTCAAAAAATTTTCTCGTGATCTTTCTGACTACGAGAAAGGACAACCTTTTAAGAATACTAGACATGTTAGATTCCAAGATGGGTATAATAAAAGTAAAAATTCATCAGGTTCCAAAAGAAAACATCCACGCTCGATTCTTAAGGGGCGTAGTAATAATACTGAATCCACTGATTATGATACTTCATCAGGGACAGATACAGAAACACAGCTCACCATGGACTCCCCAACTCCCAAACGAAAAAACTATACTCCCCCTTTAGGGAACATAGAGGGAGGAGGGGTGGCAGGAAACACAGGAAAAGTTACAAGTCTACAAAATTTGATGGAGATACTAACGAACAAATAAACAATGTATGTAACATCTCTGATACTGCACTTACATCTGAACAAATATCTTTATTAAATAAAGGATTATCTTTCATTCCGGGTTTTTTTGTTTCTGAGGACATTTTTACACAAGATTTATTTTCTTTTTGTAGACTCATTAATCTCAAATTATTTTTTCAGGACAAGGGGGATGATGAACAGGTACCAATGAATACCTTTAAATTTCATGCCTCATCATTTATACCCCCGATGCATCCTACTGTTAATTTATTTTTACGTAGTGTACTTAATGAGCTACACTTTCAGTCTAATCATTGTCTACCTATGTCAAATAACATGACTGATGGAGAGATATCCTGTTTGGAAGAACTTGTACGGAACAAAGATTTGGTCATTATCAATGCAGACAAAGGGGGAGCAGTTGTGGTGTTAAACTGGAGCTATTATGATATCGAAGCTCATAAACAATTGGGCGATGCTCGTTATTACACTAAAATGCCACTTGATCCCACCCCTGTATTCAAAAAAGAAATTGATGCTTTTTTACACTCTGCAGTTGATAATGGGATTATAACTACCAAAACATTGAATCACCTAACAATCACTGACCCTGCTAGACAGTTTATCTATTTTCTGCCAAAAATACATAAGGATCTTTTACATCCACCAGGCAGGCCCATTGTGTCGGGTATGGGCTCACTTACTGAGCCACTATCTGAATTTCTGACCATGTATTTGAAACCTTTGCTATCATTTGTTAGATCTAGAATTCAGGACACTACTCAAATTTTGGGTATTGTCAACGATATGCAATTAGAACAGGATTGGTGGCTTTGTACATTAGATGTAAGCTCATTATATACAAATATCCCACACTGGGCTGGACTTGAGGCTATTGAATTTTGGCTCTATAAATCGAATATGTATCAACCAGGATTTAATACTTTTTTGTTAAATCTGACTGAGCATGTGCTTACTAAAAATGTTTTTTTCTACAATCAGGAATGTTTTTTACAGATCAGAGGAACAGCGATGGGGGCTTCTTTTGCCCCCATATATGCTGATCTGTTCATGGCTTATATTGAACAGATTATGATTTATGATGACACTCATAATCTGTACTTACCTGAAATCGATATTTAGCGAAGATATTTGGATGACTGCTGGATGGTGTGGAGATCAGATATTTCATATCTACAGGAATTTATGGAATATTTAAATGATAATAAATGGGGAATACAATTTACCATCACCTATGATCAAAAATCGATAACATTTTTGGATGTTTTGGTTACTAGAAATAGGGATAACACTCTTAAAACTGAAACTTACAGTAAGTTTCCCCAATATAACACCTTACTCCATGCCTCCAGCTTTCATCCAAAGCATATCGCCAAAAACATTCCAAAATCTCAATTCATCAGAATTAGACGTAATTGTTCTGATGATATCAGCTTTGCTCATCATGCTCAAGATCTACATAATAGATTTATTGATAGGGGCTATAACTCAGGGTATGTTACAATGGCAAAAAATTTTGCCTCGGGCTTACATAGATCAAATCTTTTGATGTATAAAAAGAAACCTATGACTAAAAACACTCTACGTTTCACAACCACATTTGGCAGAAATACTAATAAATTGATGAGGATAATCAATGATAATTGGAATATATTGGAATCAGATGTCAAAATTCAAAAGATTATTCCTAACAAATGTTCTTTTTCCTTCCGTAAAGGAAAGAATCTAGCAGGATATTTTAATCATTACAAACATCACTCTGAATCTACCTTGCCCCAGGTGTACCAAACAACTATTTTGGGGGATAAACTCATTGTCTGTTTTCCATGTGGCCATTGTGTTAATTGTAAATTTATTCTGAAATCAAAGGAAGTACTTGTCACTCATTTTATATTGGGCAAACCTCCCGACCCTTTAGGCTACGTGTATCCGAACATCTGAGTGACATTAGATGTAAAAGAACATCCAATGCTTTATATAAACATACACTTATACATAACACAGCTCAATTTCATTTTGTAATCATTGATAAACTTATTGGTGATAGAACTAACAAATGTGGCTGGCATAAAAAACTTGATGCTAAAGAAAAGAAATGAATCACCAAACTTGGTGCTCTCTTTAGCCCAGGGCTTAATGAATATTTATGAAGAATCTTGTTAGTATATATTTAATGAATATTCATGAATACAGCAAATCCTGTCAACCAAGCAACTATTTTTGATGAATGTATAAAATCACATGATTATTGGCTTTTTTGCTTAACACTGAAGAAGGCAAGGTTAAATCCGGGCCGAAACCGGTTTGTTTTAAGAGCTTTTCATGTTGTTATAGTAGTTTTTAAATAAACTACTTATTATTTGATGGCTCACTTGTTGCTGGCTTGTGTTTCTTCTCTTTATCCTGTTTTAAGCCGTGCAACTCCCTACGTGCAGGGGAATTTTGTATGCGATAAGCATACAGAAGCCCAGGGGGCCAAGCATGGACTACAGCATCTCTGGGGGCATCCCCTGGTGAGGGAATCAGAGCGAAGAACTCACTGCACTTCACGTTGGAAGGAGATGTGAAGAGATCGCAGCAAGGCTGACCCCATGCAAGGAATATCTCCTCCCCTACTGACTGTTTCAGAGACCACTCATATGGCATCAGAATAGCCCGACTCAATCTGTCCCCTAAAGTGTTGGAGCGCCCCGGGATGTGCGTTCCTATCAGAAACCAACCGGTGGAAATCATCCACTCCCACCCTCTCATGGCCTCACGACACAGTGGGTAGGATCTGGTTCCCCCCTGCTTGTTGATATACCAGACAACCGACATGTTGTCTGACTAAATTGCAATCAATCCGAGAGGGAGGACAGTGTGAAAGGTTTCCAACGCTTAAAGCACTGCCCTCATCTCTAGAACATTTATATGCAACTTGATCTCTGTCTGGGACCACGTGCCTTGGAATGACCTTCCCAAACAGTGTCCCCCACCCAAGTTGGGAGGCGTCTGTGGTCACTGTGGCTTGCACTGGAGATGACACGAAGGGGCGTCCTTCTATAACCTCCAGTGAATTCAACCACCAAAGAAGGGACATCCTGCAGACGTGACTGATCCTGATCGGGAATTCCATGGGCAGGTCTAGCCAAGACCACTGAACAGCCAGAGTCCACTGAAGAATCTGCATATGAAGGCGCGCACAAGGGAGAATCGATATAGAGGCAGCCATGGAGCCCAGTGACCGGAGAACCTCGTTCGCCTTTTGGAGACTTGAAGTTCGCTATTTGAGCTATGTAGCACCTGAGGTGTAAGATCCTGTCTGGAATGAAAAATACTTTCATCTGCAAAGTGTCTAGCCATGCCCCAATGAAGTCTAAAACTTGTACTGGTCGCAACTGGGATTTTTGAACATTGACTGTAATCCCCAATAGATCTGACAACCGAATAAAGTAGTCTTGGGCCAGACAAAGCAGACACTTGTTGGGTGCAGCGAAGAGCCAGTCATCCAGGTAAAGAAATACCTGAATACCCATAAAGGTGAGCTGCTACAACTGCCATTACCTTGGTGAACACCCTGGGGGCTGTGGTGAGACTGAAGGGTAGGGCTCTGAACTGAAAGTGACTGGCTCCCAGCGGGAAGTGTAGAAACCTCCTGGAGCTTCTGTGGATCTTGATGTGGTAGTAAGCATCCTGGAGGTCTAACGAGCACATCCAGTCGCACTCTTGGAGAGAAGGTAGAATGGACTGTAGGGTGACCATTTGGAACTTCTGTTTGGCAAGAGAAAGGTTCAAAATTGGCAGGTCTAGAATGGGCCTGAGGTCCACGGTCTTTTTTGGCACTAAAAAGAACCTTGAGTAAACTCCTGATCCGGACTGGTTGGGGGGGGACTTGTTCGATGGCTCATTTGAGAAGCAGCTTTGAAACCTCTAGAGCTGTGGCCTCCCTGTGAGCGGGTGGAACATCCGAGAGGTGTTTTAGAACATTTGGAGGGGCAACAAATGGGATAGTGTAACCTCTGGATATAATCTGTAACACCCAACGATCTGTCATTATGGACTCCCATGCCACTGGGTGTAAGGACAATCTCCCCCAGACTGCCTCCAGAGTAGGACAGCCAGGCAACCTCTAAGGGCTGCTGAGCAGGTCTATCAGAAAAAGGTTCCCTAGACCCAAAATTCATGGGAACTCCTCTACCTCTGGGTTGGCATCGATCCTGTCACCCTCTGCCTCTGGGGGGATAGATGTCCTGAGAATACCAGGAAAACTGAGATTTTTCAGAGCCACATCTTCTTTTCCCCTCTTTGATTCCTAAAGAAGGACTGCTGAGGGTTAGAGAAGTGGATCCCAATGGCAGACAAAGTCTTCCCGTCTTTTTCGCTCTGGACAAGTGTGTCACGTATTGTCTTTCTGAAAAGGGAAGAACTGTCATAGGGAGCATTAATAAACGATGCCTTGAAAGGATCCACGTACTGTCACAACCTGAGCCAGGCATGACACCTCATGGCTATGCCTGTCCTGGCCTCCCTAGCTGCTCCTTCTGTGGCATGGGAAAGGAGCTGCATAGACGTGTTCGATACTGACTTCAGAGTCAACATTTTCACAGAGAACAGCTGTTTGTCCTGCGGCAATAAGGACAATGGGGGCTACTCAGCGAATTCCGATACAAGGTCTCACTGAAGCCGTATCACATGTGACAAATAGTTCAGCGCATGGATTGAAAAGGTCGCTGAGGAATAAATGTGCTTCCCAAACCTATCCACCAACCTGGACTCCTTGTCTGAAGGGTGGACTGAGGAACTCTCCTGCGCTAGTTCCTTCTTGGTGGCCGCTGCGACCAACATAGCGTCAACTGGGGCTCCTTTTGACCAAGGTTGTCTTGTCAGTAGGAGGAGATAAAATCTTGTCGGGGCATTTGGGGATGGGCTCTACGGTGTCAGGCTCCTTCCATGCCCATGTGGTTATAAGGTCCACCAAGGGGTCTGCTGGTGGAGACACCCAGGAAGGAGATGGGCCCATGCCAAAGGCCTCCAGGAACACTGACTCATCCACAGAAGGTTTTGGGGATGACCAACCTCCCCTCTGGCGGGGATTCTCCATGATGTCTCTGAAGGAGACGTCGTCGGGAGGTGACTTGGGGGAACCTTCTCCTTCCTCTAAGTCAGTGTCCATAGTGAGGGACTCAGGGGAGTCCAAGTGCCTCCTTTTGCACTTGCGCTTATGGTGGCCCTCTTCAGTGGGACTCTCTGAAGAGGACTCGTGAGCTGGAAGGGGTTCCTCAGGGGGAATAACCTGGGGGTCCTCTGGCATGGGCAGTCCTTGAGACAGGATGAAGGGAGTTATCGCCAAATCCAGAGGAGTCTGGGTGGAATCCGAGGGGATAGGCTGGGATCTCAATCCCTGAGAGAGAACCCTCTCCACCACTTCAAAGGCCGAAGGAGAGCATAGCTCTTTGGCACCCAGCAAGGAGGAAGCCCTCCCCGGATCCGAAGCAGGGACTGGAGCTGAAGCAACGGTAGCCTGATGTCTGAGGAAATGGGTTGGATCCGAAAGAGGTGGAGTCGAAGAATCCATTCCCTCTGGTCCAACTCCCTGTCCGCGGCTCCGAGAGTCACTCAGCTCCGAACTAGTCAGATCCGAGGAGCTCAAGGTAACAGCCGGAGTTGAGGTTGGGGGAACAGTCAGCGCCGAGCTACCAGCTCCAAAAAATCTCGGATCCAAGAACCCCGAAGCCGATGTACGGATCGGGGAAGGAGAGATGGGGTGGAAAAAAGGCATGGAGGTCCCCCCTCTGGAGGGAGGGGGGCCTGGCAAGACTCCCATCTGTATTTGGGTCTGAATGACTCTCCGCATCATCCTGTCCATGTCTAAGTCTGATAAGCTCCGAGTCGATCGGGAAGAAGCCGCCGACTTGGATCTGGCTGGTCTGCACTGTGAGGGCAAAGAAGGCCTCGGATCCGAAGGTTCCAGCGGCTCTGGTGAAAAATGAGGAGACCGCAGCCGTGGAGAAACTGGCCTCATGGACTTAGTAGAGGGACTAAGGAAGAGCTCCCTGTCTGGGGATCTCTTCCGAGGTATATCCCTTTTCTTGTCCCTGTCCTCCTCGCACCTACCTCTGTCCTTGTCTTTGTCTGCTACACTCACTGTAGCTTTTTTCTTGTCTGATCCAGCACCAGAAAAAACAGGAGTTTGAGTCCCTGTCTGGATGGGAGGTTGGGTGGGAGTAATGGGTACTGAGGCCGTGGCAGACTCCAGCATAGATGCAGGAAGAAGGCCTTTGGCTACCAATTTGGCCTTCCGATCCCTGAGGTCTCTAGGGCTGAACCCAGTGCAGATTGCACATTGAATCAATAAATGGGACACTCCCAAACAAATTACACACAGAGTGTGACCTTCAGCCAGTGAGAGCTCATGGCTACACTCTGTGCATTTTTTAAACACTGATTTTGGCTGATCAGCCATGGTCCTGCACCAAACATCACTCCCTACAAAGGGCAGACCTAACAACTACTCTATAGAGTTTTATAACAAAAACTTTTTTTTTTTTAACTAACCAACGAACAAGCGGTATACTAGCGGGGGAAGAAGGGAAACAACTAAGACAGACACACTAAAGACAAAACATTTTTAGACTTACTATCCCCTGAGCTCAGAGAGAAGGAGACCATGATGCTCACTATGGCACGGCAAACGAGATCTGAGGGAAGGTAGGAGATGGTAGTGCATTATGGGTAGGGGGAGGAGCTCGGAGCTTGGAGCAGATGCTAGAAAAAAAGTTGCCAGCTCGGATCCGATATGGATCCAAATACCCACAGGTTGCAGATAAAATGAAGTTAACTACTTCAGATCTATCAGCAAAAAAACAGGAACGAAAAAGAACTGTGCAGAGACACCAGCAGATAAAACAGCAATGTTTTTTTATATGGTTGTAAGCGCTTTCACACCCTTCGGTGCTTCTTCAGACAATGTTATACTTAAAAGAAACAGATCAAATAGATCCATACAAATTCAAACGAACCAATAGAAATTCACATGTCATTAATGATTCATACAGATTTAAAGAGATACATAATAAAATAAATGCAAGGCATTACATAACACTAAAAAATATATAAAATATTAAAATCATTTCTTAAGCAACTTGCGTCCTTTTAATGCTGGGTTAATAGAGACAGTGTCATTAAGACCGGAGCCTAAATGTGCTCAGAGTCTAAAAATCCATTTCATTTCTGCTGTGTCAGTAAAGGCATAAATATCTCCCAACCTAATATTACTATATACCACTTGTACTGCTTGAAATAAAAATGAATGTGTTGTAGTTCGAGATAGGTATTGTATAGTTTTAAAAGACACAACAGTTTTTATATGATTTATATATGAAGTTTGGTCAGTCTTCCTTTTCATCTAATATCTTGGTGTCTCTAGATGTTGCGGTTCTTTTTACTTGTATCCCTAATGCTGAAGGTATCAGCATGATTAAAAAATATTTGACTAGGGATGGTGTTTTTGATGAGAAACACATAGATCTATTATGTTATTTATTGGAAGTTATATATTTTTAGTGTTATTTAATGCCTTGCACAGTTCTTTTTGGTTCCTGTTTTTTTTGCTGTTTAATACTGTGCAGTTTATCACTGAGTTCTTTCTTTTTGGACAATACTTGTGATCTTTTGATCATTTTTTTGGATACTCAGTGAAAATGGCACACAATACATTGGATTGTTTGGATGAGAACCACTCTATGCAGAGTAATGGCTCTAGTAACGAACGATTATAGATCTGTTTGAACGTTCGTACAAATCCTCTTCTCTCTATGGAATTAAATGCAGGTATGCAAACTACTACTGAAGTGGACATTAATGTACAAGCAAAACTGTTGATGTGAGATATTGAGAACAATTTATTTCGCAGTAAATGGTTACAATGTCAGAGACAACACATGGAAGCTTGTCTAAAAATTAATATAGTTCCAAGAGGACTTAAGAGTGTTAAATATGCCAACGTATGGGAATGCTTTTCCTGATTTATTGGCCAAATGGCAGAAGATAAATCTTGATACGAGTAGAGCGTATATGCAGTTAATTATTGAATATATTTTGCCTATTGAAAATGAATTGAACGCCTCCATAGAACTGAAATATGATGAATTATTGAGAGCAACATCTGTTGATACAGCGGATGTGTTTCTATATGGCATTATTGATAAAGTACTAATATATGAAAACAAACTATTGTTAACAAAAAAGAAGAAATTAGTTCATGATCTAGACGACTTTAAAAATCAACGTGTATTCGCTTGGCCAGGATACGAACAGTCTAATGAGCCTATCACGAGTCGTGGTAAGATGGAGGACCTAATTGAGAACCATGCATCAACCAACCCTCAGTCGGATGGAGGCGTGACTACTGGTCGTGTAGAACCTATCAGGACTCATATTCCTACAGTCACTGATAAACCAACAGAAGGAAGAAATACGAATGCAAGTTCCACAGAAAGTGAACCAGTGGTGAGGAGGAAAGAACAGTTTAATGTTTTTACTACAACTGAACCAACTCCACCGCTTCCTTTTCGGGTAAGGAGCAAGTCTGTGCACGACAGGGACAATATACGCACAGGCCAGAAACAGAAGGCTATTTTGCACCACAACAACGGACACACATTGAAGAAGATGTGGGCGACCGTACAAAACGGTTAGTATGGAACCTATCTGACTATTCCTTGACTGCCTTTGAGGATTCTTTACTAACCAAAGGTTTAGGTTATGTGCCATCAAATGCAGCTAATGTTGATGAGACTCTATTGCAATTTAGACTATTTGCGAGAAACATTGCTTTACGCATGACTTTTGGCAACATGAATACTCTTCAAAGAAATATTTTTACTAAACCTAGCAGTTTCATGCCCAATTTTTCATCTACTTTAGATGTGTTTGTGAAAGCTTGTGAAAATGATCTGTATAGTTATTTTAACACATGGAAAAAGGTCATGCATGATAATTTAAGTTATGGTGAACGTCAAGCACTTAGAACTTTACAAAATAATGAGAAAATCGTTGTCAGACCCGCTGATAAAGGTGGACCAGTTGTAGTGTTAAACAATGATTACTATGTACAATCAATGCTTAGGATGTTAGATGATTCTTTGACTTATACTTTACAAATACAACAAAATTTTTTTGGGGTTTGTATGAGTGTCTATGCATGGAACTTATTACACGTGAGCTATATACTTATTTCAATGTAGAACTTCCACTCATACCAAAGTTATGTGATTTACCCAAGATTCACAAAAATCCCATGGGTTTGCAAATCTGGTTATAGCAGAATGGGAATACAATAATATCAGAGAGTTTATGGGTAGAGATCTCATTTTTTACAGACGTTTTGTAGATGATGTCTTTTTTGTATGGGGAAGTAGTGAGACTTCACTATTGAATTTTATAAGACATCTGAATAGTAGTAGTAGTTTTCTGCGATTTACACATAAGATCTCCAATACGAACATAGAATTTCTAGATGTTATGGTTTCTGTAAACAGTGAAGGTGTTTTACTACAAAACTGTATCACAAGGAATGTTATTGTCCTTCTTTTTTACATAGAACTAGTATGCATCCTCAACATGTCTTTTCTAGCGTAGTGCATGGACAAACTTTAAGAGTAACCAGATTAACAGTTAATAATGATACACCTCAGGAGAACTTAGAAACTCTTAAGTTAGAGTTTATAGGTAGAGGCTATGAACAGATGGCTGTATCTAAAGCTATAAGTACCACCATGAAAAGAAGGGGTGGTAAAGCCAAACCTTATTTTTCTCAAACAAATACATCCACCAGGACCGATAGTAAGAATCCACAAGGGGTGCCCTTGATTTTGTCATATAGTTCTGATGTTAAGTACATCAGAAATGTCTTGTATAAGAATTGGCATATTTTGCACATGGATCAGGATATTGTAGAAATAGCTGGAGTGCATCCGAGAGTGGTGTATAAAAATAAGAATACACTCAAGCAACTTTTATATTATCCCAATAAGAAAACTGTTCAACAGTCTTCTTTTAGAGGTATGACAAGATGTAATAGTTATAATTTTTGTCAGTTTATCAATGAGGAAGGACAATTTTTACACCCGGATACTAAATGGACTTGGCAGTTTAAGATGCAGGCTGATTGTAACACTACAAATGTGATATATCTGGCTCAATGCACTACGTGTGCAAAATTCTATGTAGGAAAAACAAATAGAAGACTCCATGACCGTATAAGGGATCATGTCTACTGTACAAGGAAAGAATTATTGTACAGTGCTTTAGTTAAACATACGGTGAATGAAAGTGCAACACATTCATTTTTATTTCAAGTAGTACAAGTGGTATATAGTAATATTAGGTTGGGAGATATTTATGCCTTTACTGACACAGCAGAAATGAAATGGATTTTTAGAGCACATTTAGGCTCCGGTCTTAATGATACTGTCTCTATTAAACCAGCATTAAAAGGACACAAGTTGCTTAAGAAATGACTTTAATATTTTATATATTTTTTAGTGTTATTTAATGCCTTGTACTTATTTTATTATGTATCTCTTTAAATCTGTATGAATAATTAATGACATGTGAATTTTTATTGGTTCGTTTGAATTTGTATGGATCTATTTGATCTGTTTCTTTTAAGTATAACATTGCCTGAAGAAGCACCGAAGGGTGTGAAAGCGCTTACAACCATATAATAAAATATTGCTGTTTTATCTGCTGGTGTCTCCGTGTCTCTGCACAGTTCTTTTTGGTTCCTGTTTTTTTTGCTGTTTAATACTGTGCATTTTATCACTGAGTTCTTTCTTTTTGGACAATACTTCAGATCTATAATAATCCATCACAGGAGGTTAAAAAAGATTTGGAAGAGAGATTGAAAAAGCAATTTACAAGAAAACAATGGGAAGACATATGCAAGGCTCTCAAGTATACAGTCAAGTCTAGAAGGTTTAGGATCTTTGCTTGGAGGTGTTTGCATAGGTATTTTTATATTCCAAGTAGACTTCAAAGAATTCTTCCTCAGGTACATAGCAAATGCTGGAGGTATGACAGAGAAGAGAGAGGTTACTATAAATATATGTTTTGGGAGTGTGATAAGTTGGCAGATTTTTAAAATTCCCTACAGAGTACTCTATCAGAAATATTGGGTGGGCAAATGGCAATAAGTAAGGAAATTATTCTTTTGAGCTGGAATACAGGATCTGAATTATCTTGACATAGTAAGGCCTTATTAAGTTTAATTTTGTTGGCTGCCTAAAAAGCAATTACTAGAAAATGGAAATCAAAATCTACAACAGCTGTATTTGAGGTAGTGAATATTACAAAAAGAGGTAAAAGAACTGGAAGACGGATCTTTAGAAAAGGGAAAGAGCAAACTACATAGAAGTAAATGGAAATTGTGGGAACAATACAAGCATTATATCAGGTGGAGGAGTGAGGTTTAAGGAAAGACAGGAATTCAGCATTTTTTGTAATGTTGGACTTAACAAAGGTGTTAAAAACAATTCCACAAGAAAAATACTAGTTGATGTGAATGTCAATTGGTTGAACATAAACTGTAACTCCCCTATAACTATCATGAACTTATATGGTTTCACAGAACTAATTAATAGCCCCACACATTATAGCAAGGCATCACATTCCCTATTAGACTGGATCTTAATATAATATCATACCCTAGCAAATACACCACCCCTAGGTACAACGTCAGACTCTCAATGATCATCTCCCAATCGATTTAATTGCTGGAACCTGTGTTCTGAGAGACTGCCTTCCAGACTATCTGCAAATATACAGAGATGAGTATATTTTTTTGGTTATAGAGTTTGTTAATTGTTGCTTAGATCTCTGTTGAAACTGTTGTCTCTCTGTTCTGAGAGACTGATCTGCAAATATACAGAGCGGAGTATATTTTTTTGGTTTTAGAGTTTGTACTGTTAGTTGTTGCTTAGATCTCTGTTGAAACTGTTTTGTCCCACTTACCCTCCTCCCTATTTCTGGCTTGTACTTTAAATTTGGTGGCTTTTGCAGTTGCCCGCCCCACTGTAGATTTGATCTGGGACACACCTCAGTCCCATCTCTTTACCACATTCTACCTAATAAACTCTTTCTGCACTTGCTTTTAGTCCTTTTTAATTTAATTGCATTTTTTTAAACTGTGTTTGGTCTAATATTGCTACATACTCAAGTGTGCTAGCTTGCACTGCATATGAATTGTTTTTACTACTGTTTTTGCTACTTTTCTGTAAAAAAAAAAAAAAAACTGTAAGCCTGTTTCCTACCTTTCCTGTAACTAGTGTTCCAGATACAGATTCACTGTATCCAGGACTGTATGTAAGCTTCTGAGCCCCCCAAGCCTTTCTGTGTTGGAGGAAGCCTTCTAGCTTATCAGTGGGAGTGGTAAGCACTAGGTAACCTGTCTACTACGTAAGGAGTGGTTCTGGCCCAGAAATTGTAGTTACTGGCCGTTTGGGCAATCTCTTCCATCTCTCTCTCAACTTTCTGATTTGAAAGCCTGCATTTGCACTTGTTTCTGTCCTGTAACTCATCTAGTGCAGATACAGATTCTTAGTTTTAGCACTTAAATTTGCTTATTCATGCTCAGCACTTGTTCAGAACGTGTAAGCACTAAATAAGCTACTAATTACTATAGCACTCAGTCTTCCTCATTACCTAGAGGAGTTTTTTTTTTACTTATTTTTCTCATTTGCTTAGAGAAAAACAGCTCTTGTACTCACTTTCCTCACTTATCTAGAGGAAAATAGTTGTTTAGGGACCTAAACCTTGTCACCACAATAAACAGGACATGGTGTAGGGATAGATTCCTGTCCCAGAGATTTCCCATACTCTGGAACAGGCTACCCATCTATGTCAAGCAAAGTTCTTCATTAGCACTCTTCAAGAAAAATCTTGATGAGTGGATGGGAAATAGCAAATACACCCCGGGGATCACTTCTGTGTCTCTGCTCGACAGTGGCACAGGAAAATAACTTTATTGGGTGGCGTAAGCCAGGGAACCTTGTTGGCTAGGCTTACATAGGCCCTTGGGCTGATAGCCTAGTACCTACCTATGAACCTATACAACCAGACATCTCACACATCCACTTAACACAGAAATTATTAACCTACTGGAACTTCCTAAAATTCTTCCCTTAGATGATGCCACAAATTAATTCAATACAACTGTCCTCAATATCCTAAATAGCCTTGCACCTTACAGAAGTAAGAGACCGAAAACAAATAATGCAATCTAGCTATCCAAAAAGAGTAGAATGCTAATACAAGATAAAGAAAAATGTGGAAAGAATGGCAAAAATATAAAACAACGGTATGTTGAAAACTTCAGAATGTTTCACAATCATACTAAAAAGCAAATAAACGAACACAAAAATATATAATATAAATAACTTTCAGAATAATAGTAAAACACAACCTTAAAAAATTCTGGACAGCCATTAAAAAATTCTTGCATCCTAACCAAAAATTCAACCCTAACCCCAATATCTTAACACTTGAAACCACAAAACAATTCAAGTCTTATTTCACAGACAGTACAGCATCTCTAACCAAGGATTCCTCAACATCTAGCCCTAAGAGCCACATATCCCCACATCCACTTTCACCGACAAACCTGTGCCCACATCCTATATAAAACTACTCTTAAACAAACTCAAACCATACTCTACTTCAGTTGATGACCTTCCAAGTGAGTACTTTAAAATAGAAGCCAATAGCTTTGCCTATCCTGTCTCAATCCTTATAAATAGGTCAATCCAGGAGTCTCATATTCCATCTCTCTGGAAAATGTCACATATTATTCCTCTGCACAAAGAAGGAAATTTAATATACATCACTAACTTTAGACCTATAGCAATCTTAACCCCATCTCCAAAATACTTGCAAAATGTACTCAAAAACAATTGCTAAACTATCTCCTGCAGGAAAAACTCCTATCCCGCCACAAAATAGCTTCCATCCTTCCCACAGTACTAGCACTGCACTTCTAACCTATATAGATATTGTCAATAAAGCTAGAGTTAAAAGCAAACTAGTCTCCTTATTTCTAGACTTGTCTAAAGGCTTCAACACAGTTTGATACAGCAAACTTCTACTTCAAATGTCCTCATTAGGTCTCTCAGCCCACCTTTCTATGGTTCAAAGGCAACCTATTCAATAGGTATCAGTCAGTAAAATGGCACTTCATCCTCTCTCCATACCTCCTAGTTATCACCAGTGTAGCACAAGGCTTAAATCTTGGTCCATGCCTCTTTAACATTCTCACCAACATCCTCCACACATCAAGAAAAAAAAAAACAAGAATGAGAAACAGTCAGGAGGTCAGCTCCGCAGCTAAGGCACAAGTCCATAGATAAAACCACGTCCACGATTTACACACAAAATCTTTAATGTAAAACTGTAAAAACATTAAAGTAAGCACTTTCATCCCAGTATCACCAGAACTTCATCAGATAGCTTGCAAACATAAGAAGACTCATTTTAAACCACCCGCCTATAGTCACGACTTCCAAATATTTGTAATTATCACATTGTAAATTAAAAGAAAGAGTTCTCACTCAACCCCTTGAAGAAATACACATATATGTAAATATCTGTCATCTTCTAATACAGCTGTTTACAAAAAAAGAAGTTATGTACCTACCATAACGTTCCATGTTTGTTCTCCTTCATCTCGCATTCCTTCTTGCTGGTTGGGTTCGGAGCCTGAGCCAGTAGTCTCAATCTCGATGTTGCAAGCAGCAAACGACATCTGGATAGCTACCGCTAGGCATGTTGGGATAGGGGTTAGCCTCGAGCCAGTACAAGCTCTCGAGTTACAGTAAAGGGCTGGTGGCTCCGAACCCATCCAGCAAGAAGGAAGGCGAGATGGGGACAACATAACATCAGATATTTAAAGAGGTGTAAGTAATAAAAATATATACAAATAAAATAAACTTAAAATCCTAATCATTTAAGTATAAAAACATCTAATCTTCACATTTGCCGAACATCACAAGAATGAAATCACTTATTTAAAAACCAAACAGCGATTGCATAAAGAAATACTTAATTTAAAAATAATAAACTCAAACATTCAAACAACAAAACCCTAGTAAAACTATACATATTACATTAATAAGACAGCACGAATATAAGATGAATATCATCTTTCCAATGCTTTCATCTTTAACACGTAAGCAATAGAACAATTTTCATTTAAACCTGTCAACCTAAAGGCAGTAAATAATAGTTGCCAGTATAATTTCCTAATTTCCAAGCTAAGTGGCCATGGTCCCTCTCATTTTTTCTGTTCTATTTGCTCAATCACTACAAACTTAAACTCATGGTTTGGAATACACATTACATGTTTAGCCAGTGCATTTGTCAGTTTTTGTTTCCTGATATCGTATATATGTTCATAAATCCTCTCTTTTGCTGCACGCTCTGTTTTCCCTGTATAATAACACTGGCCCTCCTGACATAGGGCCACATACACAACCCCTTTAGTCTGGCAGTTGAATCTACCTTTTATAACAAATGGACAGTTATTAATTCTAAAACATTCACCCACCTGAATGTATCTACAATAATGGCAATTACCACATGTTCTCATCCCTTTGGTTGCAGTTTGAACTTTACTATTGGATCTGTCCAATAGGTTCTTCAGGCTAGTTCCTTTTTTTGTAAACCATAATAGATTTATCTCCTAATCTATTATGTAACTCTCACTCAGCTTCAAAGATAGCCCAGTTCTTCCTAAGAATCCACCTAATGATCTCACTATCAATATTAAAAGTGCTTATAAAAGAGCACTTATACATACAAAGAGAATAATTTTGGATACTATCTTGTTTATCATATATTTTATGGTCCAGTGATAAAACAGAGATAAAATGTTTGGTTTCTCTCTTAAAAATAAGCTCATCCTTTAGTTTATCTACCATCTTCCTAGGGTATCCTCTATTCAAAAACATGGACTCCATGAATTCACATTCTAAAATAAACCTCAAATTCCATTACTATCCTTGTTGCTCTCACAAACTGCCCTTTAATTATGGATCTTTTTTGTGAAACGAGATGTGAGCTTGTATAGTGCAGGATGGTATTGGAATACTGGGGCTTCCTATAAATTCTGGACGTCTAAGCTTTCTTTACATAGTCCATGCTAAGCAGTATATCTAATAAGGTATTTTTTCATGTTCAATTTGGGAGGTAAAACACAAAAAATTGGTAGTCTGATTAATAAAACCAGTAAATGCATGTAAACCTTCCCTAGAATCTCTCCATACAAAAAACATATAATCTGGGTACCTAGTGTAAAACCTAAAATGATTCCTTAAATGTACCTTCCAACAAAACCTGCTTCTCCCAGTGGACCATAATGATGTTCACAAATAACGCCCCCACATTGGAACCCATGGCTACCCCTTTTAATTGTAAAAAGATTTTGCTCTTAAAAAAAAAATGAAGCTATTTTTCAATAATAGTTCCAGCAGTTTTTCATCCACATTAATTTTATCCCGTTTAATATTTTTGACTTGTAAAAGTTCACAAAACCACAATACCAATTGTATATGGAATGACGGTATATGCATCTTTTATAGCAACTGTAACCCCATAAGTCTTCCTCATTGAATTCTAAGTTATTAATATTTTCCAAAAATTCCCAACTCTCCTTACAAACCTGTGCTTCATCCTCCAAGAGTGGCTTTAATGCAATGTCCAGGAACTTCACACAGGCACTAGTTAATGAACCTCTCTCATCCACAATTGGTCTCATTGGTGGATTCCCTATACTTTTGTGGATCTTTGGGATCACAAAAGTGTAACTGGGGAAGGAACTGTAAGATAATGGAGTTCTTTGATGGTAATTTTTCCATCCATGACCTTATCTGTCATCTGAATTTTGACATTATAATATGCTTTGTTAAGTTCATTAATGCCAACCTGTGAATATGCCTCATCGTCAAGTGTTGCAAATATCCTTTTATTATAGTCATCTCCATTATGACCATACCTCCCACTTTATCCAGTTTCATCACCCTTAAACCCTGTGCTTTCAAATCCTCCAGTTTTTCAAATTCTACTACTTTTAAATTATATGCCTCTCCATACATATCTTTATTTAATGTGGACCAAAGATCCAACTCACATAGTTTTTCACAAGTTTACAACACCAGATGAAGGGGGGAGGTTAAAGGTACTAGACTACATTTTCAAATTATTAACAATAAATGTTGCTTCATTAAACGTAAGTATAAAATTAAGCTTCCTAGTATACAATTTGAGATCAATAAGCACTGAATGGATATTTGTCTTTTTATCTGGCATAAAGGACATTCCTCTGGATAATAAATCAACAAGATCAGTATCAATATTAAAAACAGTGAAATTATAAATCTTAAAATCACTGCCACTATTAGTGGTAGTCACAGGAAAAAGTCCATTCATTAAAGTCTAATTTTCATCTAGACCAACATTTACCACCATTGTGTTTGGTTCAGATGAGGTGGGCAAGAAAATTTTGACCCTCCCTATAGGTTCTACCACAGGGGGAGTTGTCCATTCCTTTCTTGCCATTGGATCCTCTACACATCCACACAACAGGACTCCTTAATACAATACACAGATGACTCCACACTCATTTGCACATCTGACAACATGGTATACCTCAAAAATAAAATTACTCAGGAAGCTTTAGCAGACACTGAAGCATGGCTTTATAACTCATAACTCATACTCAACCCTAAAAAAAAAAAACTACTACCCCCCCCCAAATCCCTCCCATGAAAAAAAAACAATGTCTCTTGATAAAACAATCATTGAAGCCACTTCTCATAGCAAATTATTAGGGATGATAATGGATGATAATCTTAAATTCAACCAGCATATACAAAACTGTACAAGAAAAATCAAAACCTAGAGATGGTTTACATAGCCAAAAACTTTCTCACCAACGCAACTAAAACTACACTTGCCACTACTTATCTCCTCCACACATACTTATTAACTTCCAGGCATCACAAAAATCAAAACCTGAACAATGCTATAACAAATTTGCTAGATTTGCAGTGAATACTCATTTCAGAACCACCATTATATAGCAATAGAAAGCCTAAATTGGTTAG
This sequence comes from Protopterus annectens, assembly GCF_019279795.1. Lineage (NCBI taxonomy): Eukaryota > Metazoa > Chordata > Ceratodontiformes > Protopteridae > Protopterus > Protopterus annectens. Next base: position 345,676,132 of record NC_056740.1, read on the forward strand.
AACTCCCCTAGGAAAAATCCAGAACTGGTCTCCAGGACCTTTCTTTCTTTGGCACTAAAAACATTCTTGAGTAAACTCCCTTCAATGGGGAGGAGGAACAGCTTCTACTACTTCCTGAGACAACATATAACATAAAACAGAAGGAAAGAGAAGAATCTGGTCTGGCAGATGAGGAGGATACCCCTGGAAGGAATGAAGTTTCTCTACTGCCATCTGTAGCCAGGATGGATGACGTTCAACACCCATTTGTCTGAAGGAATCTGTTGCCAAAAAGTGAAATGCAGAATCTGCTTTCTGGAAGAATTAAGGGACTGCCAGGGTGGAAAGATGGACAACGTCCATCATATAGGCTGTCCTTTTTTCTGGGAAGTCCCAGTTTTCTTTTTTCAGACTCTCCCTGCCATTGCTTTTTAAACTTCTGCTTACCAGAATTCAGTGGGTGTATAAAATATCTATACAAACACTTCATTGCAAATATCCTGACTTTTCTTGATTTTGTTGCATACCTAAGAACCAAGCACACCCCTCCATTTTTCTTCCGTGTAAGGCTTTCCTAACTTTTCACAGTTTTACACTACCCCAGTTTTTTTAGGTCTATTAGTGTTTTATAACCTTTTTCCTTTGTTGCAAGTTCTCACCTTGTTTCTTTAATTAATTCAAATACAGCTATCTTTCATATCTATCAAGGCATTAATAATTTGTAAACAGCCAAATTCCCTTAATTTTCTCTGTGGTTCATGTACTAAGCCCAAATAAGCTAGTAACTTTTTTCTTTCTTGTAACTGAAATATTTGTCTAGCTTCCTCCCATGTCTTAACCTCATGGTCCCAATACCTTATCCACCCCCATTCCTTAGTTAAAGTCAACTTCTCTAACTGCATTCTCTCTTTTGTTTTTTTCCAGAAAAGTCCTTTTATTTCCTTTTTTATTTTGTGCCAAATACTGTCCTGAGGTTGATAAAAACATATCTAGTCTTACATGGAATGAGTAACATTTTCATGGCTTGGATTTTACTGTCTTCTGCCATAAACAATATTTTCTACTGTCGTATTTTCTTAGCAATGTATCCTTGTGCAGTCTCTTCTCATATTTCTTTCACTGCCTGCCCTACAATTTCTCTCAACCAAATACAAAGATATTAATTTTTTGTGATCACAGAGAATAGAATATGTGTTGCTAACAGGTCATGTGCTGGTATGCAGTTTATCACTATTGCCTTTGTCTCGGATTCATTAATTTTATATCCTGTTACTCTATTAAAAATGTACAATTTATCAAATATTTTCCCTAGGTCCATCTCTGGATTTTTGACAGAGTATTAACTATATCATTTGCAAATACAGCTAGCTCTTCTTGTATATTTCCCCAAATCATTTCCTGCTACATCAGAGTCCCTGATTTGTTTAACTAATGTTTTCAAACACATGCAATGAGCAGGTGAGAAAGTGGGCAAACTTGCCAGGTTCCCTTAGTTACGTTTATTGTTTCTAATAAACCTCCCCCACACTTCAATTTAGCTTGCAAACCACCATATATCCCAAGTATTACTTTTCTCCAGTTTAGTGAAATGATAAAAACCTCTAGTACATGCCACATAAATTTCTAACTAAACTCTGTAAAATGCCTTTTGGGCACTAGACTTAGTAACTAAGTATATTTTTGTTATCTCTGGCATCTTTCTCTCTACCATTAATGTTTTGTATATAGTATCAAATGTTTGACTGCCTTCTATGAAGCAACACTGACCTCGAAATTTTACTTTCGTTAACACTTTTCTAACTTTCTAGCCAGAAAAAAACTCCCCAGGTGGGAGGCTGGCATAATGGTTAAGGACATAAGGTGCGGGGTTTTATTCTCACATGGGTAACTGGCTAGGCTGAAAATGGCCCATAAGAGCAGTTAGCCTAGTACTAATCTATGAACCTATAAGAAAGGGTATTGGGTTAAAAACAGATATGAGTCTACATGAGCCTGGGTCTGAAGGGTGTCTCATTTCTTTCAGAATAATGATCGAAACTGCTTTCATTCCACAAAGAGAGTACCTGCTCCACTGCAACAAGAAAGTTAAGCAATTCCTTCCAAATTTAAAGTGTCTCATTCTTTTTTTCAGTCATTTTAGATTCCATCTTCTTCTGGCATTTTTCCTGTCTTCTGATGTAAAACTGCTTACATGATTTCTCTCTCCTGAATCCTTCCTAATAGATAATTCACATCTTCCAAATGTATTTTTGTCATATCTAACTGCTCAAGGTAGCGTCTTATGTACTGCCTTGTACCTTCAGCCTATGCCTCTTGGGTATACAACTTACGGTATTGTCTTGCCATTATTTCAGCAATTTTACATAGTTCTGTTTCAAGCCTTCCATTGTCTTGATTCCCAATCATAGTGATTGGTCTTTCAACCTTCTGTTGCCTTACTTTTTGAGCTAGTAACTCTGCAGCTTTGTGGATATTTTCAAAAAAAAGAAAAAAAAATGTCTCATTGCCTTTGCCCTGCATTCATTTATGTATTATATGTGCTCTTCCACTGACAGTTTTGCTGCCTTTAGTTGTTTATCCTAATGATCTTACTCACCTCTTCTTTTTTTTAACTATAAATCTTTTATAAGCTTCAAAGCTTTCAGATATATCATTTCACTGCCTATCCATATTTCATTAGATATATTTTTTTAATTCATAGTTTTCAATTATCCTACCTTAAGGGAAGATATTCTTTTTCCTGTGTTCAGCTTTTGTAAGTTGTTCCTTAACAACTGATCCACCCAGTCTGTAAAAACTTTTCAATGTTGTAGGTGTGTATGACTTTGGTGTATGGAAATAACAGTGTTTCTCAGTGAAAGTATCCTCCTGCGTTTGCAATGTTATTTGTACTTCTGCATACTTGGATAATACTGATGTATGTCTTTGCTTGTCTTTGACCAGATATATGTGATCTTTTGATATGTAACATCTGTCAAGCCTTGCCCTCTTATACATACATACATACAGATATCCCAGACATGGGCAAAAATGCCCTTCTAGCCTGTCAGGATACCTAAACTGCCATTCCCATAATAAGTGTCCAAGCAGTTTTTAAAGCATTTACACTAGTGAGTGTTTTAATATGGTTTAATAGTCTATTCCATGCATCAGGTACTTTCTCAGAGAATCAATAAGTACATCTCTCATTTCTATACCGCATCTGGTTTAATTTTTCCAGGTCTTTTGGGTTTCAAATACCATGACAGGAACAGACACCCTTTCTATGTCAGGATATATTCAAAGTTCATGAAATTAGTACTGTTCCAGTCTTTGATGTTAGCCAAAAGTGTTCTTTGTAGCACCTGCAATGTGCCTATAATTGACTCCTTCTGTAGTTCATATTGAATTACATGTATTGGTAGCATATCTGAATGCAACTGAAAATTTGCTCCGACTATTATTGGAACTGTCTGGGAACCTTTTTTCCTCATCGATTTCATTTCTGCCTGTAAATCCTGGTATTTTATGACCTTGTGCCACTGTAATCACTGGGTATAGCAATTTCATTGATCAATGCTACTTTTGTCTGTTTTCCTGGACTACTAGCTAGATCCTAAACTCTCTCCCCCTTGACAATGCTGTCGAGCACTTTAACTCTATCTTCCTAAACACGCTCAACTCCCAAGCCCCCCTTAGAAACAAGCGAATCAAAACCAATTCTGCTCCTTGGTTTACCAAAGAGACTAAAAATTCCATGCATCTCAGAGACAAATCCTGGAAACTTTATCAAAAAACTAAACTGCCTACTGCCTGGCTCCAATACACCCAACTCCGAAACCAAGTAAAAAAGTTAATCACCTCAGACAAAAAAAATCTACTACAATAAACTTCAATCCAACCATACTAAAAACCCAAAACAGTTCTGGAAATCTGTTAACTCTCTTCTCCATCCAGGGTCAAGAAATAACCCCTGCCCTGATCCAAATTTAACTGACAAGGAACTGAGCACTCACTTTAATACCTTCTTTACAGACTCCATAGCTAAGCTAACCAAAACATTTCCAGACAAAAATCCTCCCAACTTCCTCAACCCCACCTCCAACATCCCTAATAGCCATCCCTCCATGTTCCAGCTTAAACCAGTTTCCACAATGTATATAAAAAAACTCTTATCTAAACTAAAGCCATGCTCTAATGCCCCCGACAACATTCCCCCCTCTTTCCTCAAATATGCTGCTGAAGGAATTGCTCTCCCGATTAGTATCCTGATCAACCGATCCTTAAAAGAGTCTTATGTACCCAAACAATGGCGTTCTGCCTACATTCTTCCTCTTCACAAAGGAGGCAAAAACACCTCCATTTCTAACTTCCACCCCATTGCCCTACTCTCTCCACTATCTAAAATCCTAGAAAAGTGCATCCACCACCAACTTTTACCCTACTTAACTCAGAATCAGCTACTCACACCCACCCAACATGGTTTCCGTCCCGGCCACAGCACCATAACTGCCCTACTAGCCTTCCTAGAAACTATCAATCAAGCCCAAGATACCGGACTTCTTGTATCAACTATTCTGCTAGATCTTTCCAAAGCCTTCGACACCATATCCCATAAACATCTTCTTTTCCATCTCTCCAACCTTAATCTCTCCCCCAACACTCTATCCTGGTTCTCCAGTTACCTTTCAGACAGATCTCAGGCTGTCAGATGGAAAACCTCCACCTCTTCCTTCTTACCCACACCCACCGGCGTTCCTCAGGGGTCCATCCTTGGCCCCCTGCTTTTCAACATCTTTATAAATAACCTTCACACTGCCCTCCCTGACACTACAGTCATCCAATACGCTGATGACTCCACTCTAGTTTGTTCTGCCTCCAACCCTTCTGAACTTCTGTCCAAAACTCAAAAAGCTTTCTCCACTACTGAAAAGTGGATGCACCAAAACCATCTCTCCCTTAACTCCAATAAATCTAGAATACTAATTTTCCTTCCTACCAAGGCATCTTCCTTTAACAAAAACTCGTTCAACGTCCAAAGCTTAACCAACACTCCTATAGAAGTGGTCCCTTCCGCAAAACTCCTTGGCATCACCATTGATGAACAGCTCAAATTTGATCTCCACATTCAACAAAACATAAAGAAAACCCACCAGAAATTAGGTATGCTCTACAGGAATAATCAATTTCTTTCTAACTCCTCTAGGCATACCTTAGCCATCACCTACCTCCTCCCTTCTCTCCTTTATGGTGCCCCACTTCTAACTAATCTTTCTGCTTCCAACACCTCAAAACTAGAAGCTTGCTATAATAAGATCTCTAAATTTGCCACCAAATCCAAAACCCGTACTCACCACTGCCATGCCCTACAATCTCTAAACTGGTTAGAACTCCCTAACTACCTTGACTACCTCCAACTAACTACCGCTCACAAATTAATATTTTATCCAGAAAAATGCCCTGCCTTATCTAACATCCTTCCCCCTTACTTCCCTAACCGATCTCTGAGATCTGAACACCAAAACCTAATCTCCATTCACAAACCTAAGCATCCCGCTGGCCAGCTCCTACTCTCATTCTCTCTTGGTAGAAAATGGAACTCCCTCCCACCTTCTCTTAGGACCATGCCTAACTCTGACTCTTTCAAGACCCATCTTTTCTTACACTTATCCTCCAAATGGAAATGTCCTTGCTTTCACCCAGTATAAATCCTAGAAACCTTTTCCACCTTGACCTCTATTCTCAAGCACCAATCTACTATATACTCTCTTAATTTCATTCTATGTTCCCCCTATATGATTATAGCTGACTTTCAGTTGACTGTAAGTATGTAAATACCGTTCATATGTAAAAAAAAAAAGTTTTACCTTTTTACTTTGCAGACTCTACATCTTGGACATTGTACTTTTATGATTGTATTTTATGTAATCCTTACTGTATTGCCTACTACTGTATCTCACATATTCCTAACTGTTTGTGACATTGTATTATCATCCATTACTGTATGTAACCTTGATTGTACTGTTTTTGGAGCTTTTCTCCCCGGGCCTCCACTGAAAATGGGTACTTCTTGGCCCAGTGGACTTCCCCGGTAATCAGACTGAAATAAATAAATAAATAAATACTACATCTGGTTTTCTCAACTATTGGTAATGAGTGATCCCATGTGACTATAGGTTCATTTGGCCAATGCTCCTCAACTACTTCAATATTGTAGTGTTTGCAAAATACCCAATGACAATGTCTTGTCACATTATTATGCCTTTCAGTACACAGGCCCTCTGCCATGAGTGTATCACACCCAGCAACAAGATATGCGGCTGATTCCAATTCTGTTTTAGAGAACCTACACTTGTCTGTTTCTCCCACATGTTCAGTGTACTAAGTCTACTGTTCTGGGCTGCCATTATTAATATTTCATCTGTTGATTTCAATTCAACACTCCTTAACCATTCTTGTATCAAATCCTGATCAACATGAGGTTGTTCCAGGAGATCTCTATACTTGACACAATATTTATGCCTTTTCTATATTTCCTTCATTATCATATGATCCTTCACCTTATATTCTTTTTGACACATTCAGTTACTGTCTGATTTTTGTCTACTCTGGTTTGATTTTCATTCCTGCTTGACACTGAAATAAAAAAAGTTATGTACTCACCATAACGTTCCATGTGTTGCCCATTTTCATTCTTCCTCAACTGGGTTGGAAGTTGAGGAAGAATAAAAATGGACAACACAAATGGAATGTTATGGTGAGTACATAACTTTTTTATCTGATGTCCTTTTCATTAATTCCTCAACTGATGGGACAGAGCTCGCGGCTACTCAAACCTTGAGTAGCCATCATGGAAGGAAATTCTGGAGTACTGAATAGCCAAAGGCAGCTCTCTTCCTGGAAATTAAATCCAACTTGTAATGAGCAATAAAAGTCTGAACATTAGTCCAAGTTGCAGCTGGACAAATGTCACCTATGGAAGTCCTTGACCAAAAAGATAAAGACACCACCTCAAACCTCGTGGAATGAGCTCAAGAAGGCTTCGGCAAGGATAATCCTCTCTTACTATACACAAAGGAGATGCAATCCATTCATTAACCATTTGCCAGTGTAACTTTGGAAACTGGATTGCCCAATCTGTTAGGAAAGAAGGAAACAAACAACTGGTCAGTTTTCCTGAAGTCCTTGATTTTTCTGGAGATGAAAGTGAAGTTGTCTAGGCACATCCAATAGATGGAGCATGTCCTCTCCCTTATTTGAAAAGTTTGGAAAGAAAACTGGGAGGTTAATGATTTGGTTAATGTTGGACTCAGAAGTTACCTTAGGTAAAAAACGATGGGTTGGTCCACAAAGCCACCGTGTCTTTGTGGAAAACTAGGTAAGGAGATTGGGAAGATAGAGCCTGGAGTTCAGATACTTGCCTTGCTGATGTGATAGTGACCAGAAAAATGGTTTTCCCAGACAAACATTTTAGATCTGCCCTAGCTGATGGTTCAAAGGGAGTTTAAGTTAAGGCCTGAAGTGCAATAGTTATATCCCAAGGAAAAGAAGGATCCTTTAGTTGAGGTCTAAGTAAAAAGGGTCCTTAAAGAAAGGCTTTACATAATTTAGAAGAAGCTAAGGTAGAGTTATTTTCGCCAAAGTGGAATTTAGAAATGGCAGTCAACCGTACCTTAACAGTTGAAAAGCTAGCACCTTCATTGAACATTGAAGCTAAAAAATCAAGAATAGATGGTACAGGGGCTGAAATAGAGTCTAGATCCCTGCTAAGGGCCCAGAATACAAATCGTTTCCATTTGCTTTTGTAAATCTTTCTAGTAAAAGCTTTTTTGAGAAGATAAGATATGATGGACCAGGGAGGAGAGCCTAGGCTGTCTAGCAATCAATGGAATTGTAGACACCATGTGATCAATTTCATGACTGTTAAGACTGGATGGGTCATTTCTGTTGAGTGAGACAGGAGGTCTGAATTTGGATCCAGTTTCCAGAGTGGATGTAGAAGGTAAGGACAGAGGAAGGGAATTAAATCAGATGAAGCCAGAACTGTGCAATAAGAATAACTGTGCTCTTCAACTGGAATGCTTTCTGTAAAAATTTGTGAATGACAGGTAATGGTGGGTAAGCATAAAGGATACCAAAGGGCCAGTTATGGACTACCGCATCTCTCAGTGACCCCTCATTCGAGAAATCACAGCAAAGATCCTGCTGCACTTGTTGTTTAGGGGAGATGCGAACAGGTCGTAGCATGGCTGTCCCCATCGACAGAAAATTCTCTCCACAACTTTGCCAGAGACCACTTATGAGGCCTCGGAACAGGCCTGCTTAGTTTTCTGAAATCATGTTGATTTTCCCAAGAATGTGTTTTGCTATAAGAAAGCGACTGGAAGAGATCACCTACTGTCACAGACTCATTGCTTCTTGACAAAACCAATAGGACTTGGTTCTTCCCTGTTTGTTGATGTACCTGACCACTGACATATTGTCTTGTCTGAATAGCAATTGTCCCAGAAGGGAGAACATCTTGAAAGGCCTGCAATGCTAGGAGAACTGCTTTCATTTTCAGGACACTGACATGCATCTTGGCCTCTTCAGGGAACCACAGACATTGGACTGTCCTTCCAAGCAGTGCCCTCCAACATCAGCTGAGCTGGGAGCCATCCATGGTCACAGTGGTTGCGGGCAGGGGGAGAATAAATGGATGACCTTCAGAGAGTTTGTTTGAAGGAATCCACCAAAGAAGATACTTTTGCATGCCTGTGTCATCTTGACTGGAGCAATTAAAGGATGCTGGACCATTGGGTTGACAGGGTCCATTGAAGTATTTGTAAGTAAAACCTGGCCAGAGGAACAAGGGTGATAGCAGCTGCCATGGATTCCCACCAAGGCTTTTAAAATCAGTCATGCTGGAAGAAAAGAGTTTCAAATTACTTTCCTGACCTGTGATCTCAGTGTCTGGATTCAAGGAGGAGAAAGCAAGGCTATCTGATTGACTGTTTCGAGATGAGCACCTATGAACTCTAGAGTTTGCATAGGTGTTAGTTGCGATTTGTTATAACTGACTGTGATGCCTGAATGGATGTACAACTGGAGTAAGTATTCTCTTGCTTGTAGGAGTTGATAACCTGGTTGAGGCAGATAGGAGCCAGTCGGCTAAGTATGGAAACACTTGGAATCCCAGCAGTCTCAAATGTGCTGCTACCACTGCCATGCATTTGGTGAACACCCTGGGGACTGTGGTGAGACCAAAGGGCAGTGCTCTGAACTGGTAATGACTGGCTTCCAGCTGGAAGCACATATACCTTTTGGAGCACCTGTTCATGTTGATGTGATAGTATACATCCTGAAGATCTATTGAGCACATCCAATTATCCTTTTGCAGCAGAGGCAAATGGACTAAACTATGACCATCCAAGACCTTGAATACTGCACAACGTGATTTAGTTAAATGAGATCCAAAATTAGTCTCATGTCCCCAGTCTTTTTTGGCACTCAGAAGAATCCTGAATAGGTCTCAGATACTCTCTGGTCTGGAGGGACCTCCTGGATGACTCTTTTTTTTCTAGCAACTGTCTTATTTCTAATGCTACTGCTTCCCTCTGATTGGGTAGAACACTGGGGATTGTTTTCATTTTTGTATGGGGGATTTGGGAAAATGCTATGAGATAACATCTGGATATAATTCTCTTCACAAAGGAATCTTTTGTATAGATAGCCAGGCTCTTTGGTGCAGAGACAAATATTCTCCAACTGCCTCCAGAAGGTAACAGTCTGGCCTCCCTTCAGGAACACTGATAGAGCTTGTCCAAGAAAGAAACCCAGAAGCCCTGGTTCTGCAGGCCACCTCTGCTACAGAGACAGCATCTTCCATTTGAGTTCCCCTCTCTGCCTCTGAGAGAACTTTCTCAATGTGAGTGAAAAGGACCTTGGGATTTGCAAAACCACATTATTCTACCTCCTCATTGATTTATTGAGAAAGGTCTTTGAGAATTTGAAAAATGTATGCTGACAGCAGACAGGGTCTTTCCCTCTTGCTCACATCTAGAGAACATGTCTGTTACCATGGGGCCAAATAAGGAAGATTCATCAAAGGAAGCACTGATGAGCAAAGACTTAAAGGGCTCTGCAAAATTACATGGTCACATCCAGGCATGTCTCCTAATGGCTATGCCTGAACCTGCCACCTGTGAAGTACCTTTTGCTGCATGGGAGATGAGCCTCATGGATGCAACAGACATCAACTGGAAGGTAGCGAGTTGTCAGGAGACTCTACTTTGGTCATAGGCAGACATGAACCCAGAAAGAGATTTGGAAAGCTCTTTGTAATCTTGTATAGTGTGCCAGGAAATTCAGTGACTGAAGTGCAAAGATCGCTGAAGTATACATACACTTACCAAATCTGTCCAATTACCTGGACTCACTGTTAGGGGAATGGACAGAAAAGCTCTGTTCTGCAAGCTCTTTTTTGGTGGCTGCCACCACAACCATGACATTAACTGGAACAACCAGAACCCCTTTGCTCCAGTGTGCCTGGTCCTCGGGAGGAACAAAAATTTTATCAGGTCATTTAGGGATTTGCTATACAGTACCCAGCTCCTTCCATACCCAGTGAGAAACAAGATCTATGAGTTTTTCAGCCAGGGGAGTCACTCAGGAAGTAGCCAGGTCAGTTCTGAAAGCCTCCAGGAACACTGATTCCTCATGGGAGGGGGTATTGGAAGACCAACCACCTTTTTGTTTTAGAAGCTTTAGGATGTCTCCATAGGAGGCGTCTTCAGGTGGAGATCTGGGTGTCCTATGTGAGAGATTTCTCAGGGGAATCTAGGTGTCTCCTTTTACACATCCTCTTCAGAGGGACGTCCTCAGTGGGGTGGTCTGGGGAAGTATCAGAAGAACGAGGATATCTTGAGGGACTGACTGGAGACTTGATCGGGCTAGCTGTCCCTGTGGAATGGATGAATGAGGCACAGAGCAGAAAACCAAAGGAAGTAAAGTTGTCTGATCTGAGGAGGGCAGGGCTGTCTTTTCTCTAAATAAAGAGAAGACCCTCTCTATAATCTCAAAGGCAGAACACCTGGGGGAAATAAAAGTCAATGGCAAAGGTGCCGATAAATTGCATAACCGTCAGCTCCTGCAACCCCACAAGCACTCCACCTAAGGAAGGAGATGAACAAGAGCTGTCTAGTGCTGAAGCTCCAACGGGGAGAGATGGCTCTGAGAGCTTTGGAGTCAATCGCAACTCCCATGGATGGGGTGCTGATGTTTCAGCTCCAAGAGCCTTCCAGGTCCGAAGGACTCAGGGCCAGGTGACTCAGGAAAGTTGCAGGAATCGAAGAACAGAACTTCTTCAGATCTGAGGAGGACACTCCCAGGGGTCTTAGTTCCGAGGACTCCAAAACAGTGGGTCAGATCAGACAAAGAGAGACTGAGGGGGAAGTAAACAAAGGTCGGCTCATGGATCCAGTGGGAGTTTGAGCATCCCCATCTGGATCTGAGCTCTGAGAAATGTTCTCATCATCCTAGTCACATCAGCTTTACATAAGCTTCAGGTACACCTAAGAGAAGATATGAAGGATACAAAGTCCTAAAGGAAACCATGAAGTGCCTGGAACTGGACTGGAACCAGGGAGACTTAGATTTAGAACCAATCAGATCCGAAGTTGTTGGATCCAACTTTTTTAACATTTTAGCTGGAGGCTCCAATGAAGGAGCCAATGAGGATGAATGGTCTGGTGACCTCTTGCATGACTATCATTAGAAGCTGAGTTTGGCTTCCCCTTGTCCAGTTTCTTAGAGGGAGTTTGAGCCCCAGCTACAGAAGCAGAAGAAGTAGAAGGGAGAAAGCCCTTCAACACTAACTTATTTCTATGATCAGTAAGTGCTCTGAAATTAAACCCAGAGCAAACAGAGCAATCCGCATACAAATGAGCCAGTCTTAAGCAATATAAACATTCCCTGTGGATATCCAAGTTAGGGATTTTATGCCAGCAGGTAATGCACTTTTTAAACCCGGTAGGCTTGTCAGCCATATTGGAAGACTACAAAAAAGAAGAAATGAAAAAAAAAATGTAAATTAAGTTTTTTTTTAAAGAAAAAGAAGAAGAAGACAGAAAAGAGGAATAGAAAGGAACAACTACCAACAATGGTAGTGTAAAGGATATTCTAAATAGTAAGAATATGTTTTTTCAAATGGCAGCATACAAATAATGGTACTTGAAGTAGGGATAAACCAGTAGCAGATAAAGCTCGAGAACAACAGGATCAACATCTGAAGCTGAATGGTGGCAAATGAGATCTGAGGTATGTTAGATTGGTGGGGCATTACAGGTAAAGGGAGGAGCTTGAGAGTTTTGAATCCGAGGATCTGGTAGAAGTGGCCAAGTCAGATCTAAGTATCGGATCCAAACCCATCAGTTGAGAATGAATGAAAAGGACAGCATCTTATGCTTCTGTTAAACTAAACAGAGAGGTCATCTTTGACTTCTTCTGATGTTTTAAAACTTTCACTACGTTTGGATCTGGTGAGGCCTGCAGAAATGTATACAGTCCAATGACTGCAGATCTATACATGCAAACAATTTTGAGGAGGCCCACACCTCCTTCTAAATGAGGAATATATAATTTTGGCATACACTGATTTTTAAACATAATTTGATAAGTATGAAGCATTTTTTCTTGTGTTTCTGTCCAACTGATCCAATACCTTTTAGAGACAATCAATCACCCTAAAACTGTAAGTTAGACCAGGAAGAGCAAATTGGTTTATAGCTTGGACTTTATTCCTAGATGTCAAGGCAATTTTCAGTATTAGTTTTAGTCTTCTGAAGTATTCCTTACTGAGTTCTTTTTTCCCCATTTGTTCAAGTCTTATTGCTGATCATTCATCTCTTCCCAAATATTTATACACTCCCTTCTGCTCAAGCTTCTTTATATCACATTCCTGTCCCAGACTATTTTCTTTCTGCTGCAGCTTTCCTGCTGTAAACATTGTCTTTGCACATTTCTCAAGATCAAATGACATTCTTGTATCATCTGAGAAAGTTTTAACCACTTGCAGTTGTGCTTTCAACTCCTTATCTGATGAGCTATACAGTTTTAAGTTGTCCAAAAAAAGTAGATGAGAAATTTTTAAATAAGGTTGTTTTCTGGGAGCCAACTCGTAACCATGGCCTAATCTGTTAACTAAACAGTTTAGTGGGTTAAGGCAAGATAAAAACAACATTGGTGACAAAGAATCACCCTGGAATATCCCCATTTGAATTTTTATCCCTTGGATAATAAGTTGCCCTTTTTGTCATGGCTTAAATGCAAAGTGGTGTGTCACTGTTTTATGGTCACTGTAATGTAATTGATCAGTACAGAGTGTATATCTTAGACATCTATAAGCAATCCCCTATCCATGAATGTGGAATGTTGTCAAATGCTTTTTCTGTAATCTAGCCATGCTATACTTAGATTGTTCCCCTTTTTACAATTCTCTATTATGGCTTTATTTAGCAACAAATGATCCTTTGCTCCATATGGCTGTCTTTTGTTAACCTCTTTTTTATTGTCATGGCTGAATTTTCTTCGAAATGACTATTAGACTCTGTCTGCGTCGATTCCAGTATACAGTCTGTACATCGCTGGAAGGCAAGTCATTGGCTTGTAGTTCTCATTTATTTATTTAGCAAGTTAGTTAGTTTATTTAACATTTGTTTATTTATTTAACATTTGTTTACCGAGAAAGTCAGACTTGAAACAAAGCCAATTTTCAGTGGAGGCCTGTAGAGAAATGCTCCAGATGCATGTCTTTGAAACATGGAAGGACACCAGAGCACCTGGAGGAAACCCACATGAATGCAGGGTGGACGTGCAGACTCCGCACAGAAGGCACTCCAGCTGAGAATCGAACCAGAGAACCTCTTGTTGTGAGGCAACAATGCTACCGCTGCTGCACCACTGCGCCATCCAATCCATCTTAGGATGGCTTGCAGGTTTATTCTTAAGGAAAAGTATAATTTTTTCTGTTGTTAACCAGGTTGGTGTCTCTCCAGGATGTGCCAATAAGTAATTCTTACCCAGGGCTAAATCTTTGTGTAAAGATGTATACTTTTAGCCAGAAGTTAGGTGCTGCATGTAGGCCTGGCCTTTTCCTAATTAGGATCTTTTCTTAATTTTGTTTCAATTTCTCAGGTCGTTACTTCATCCCATTCCATATCCTGTACATTTGGACTCTTTATTGTTTCTTTTAATTCTTCTATCCATTCAGCATTTTTGTTATGCTCCACTGGGTCTTCATAAATATTTCCCTAAATATGTGTATTTCTTCTTTTCTGTGGTGTTTCGATTCCTTTTGCTGTTTTCCAGTTCTCCATAAAACTTTTTTGGTTCATCAATGGATTACTTATTTTGTGCTTTTCCTTTATGTTTATCTGCATATCTTCTAAGTTTTTTCTGCCTGAGCTGATATATTTGCAATAGTGCATGGTAGACCCTGGTCTACGTTTTAGAATTTCAAACAACTTTATTAAATTATCACATAAGACATAGGCAAACATGCATAAACACAAAAGAAAACAAACCATATTAACAATTTTTTCATTTACATACATTATAAATCACACATTTTTTTCTTTTTTGTAATTATCATCAGTACATTACATAAATTGCTGAATTCCTGCCTTCCTTTAAACCTCACTCCTCCTCCACCCATGAAAATCACTCCGCATGCACTGTTTCCACAATTTTCATTTATTTCTATGCAATTTGTTCCCTCCTTTTTCTAAAGATCATTTTCCAGTTTTGTTGTTTCTTTTATAATATGCAATACTTCAAATACAGTTGGTTTAGACTTTGATTTCTATTTTTTAGTAACTTTTTTTGGCAGCCAACAGAATAAAACTTAACAAGGCCTTACTATGTCTAGGAGATTCAGATCAGGTGTCCCATCTCATACAAATGACATTCTTAGTTACAGCCAATTGATTATCCAATATTTCTGATAGTGTACTCTATAGAGAATTTTTTAAATCTGCCAAATCATTACACTCCCAAAACACATGTTCTCAGTTACATCTTTTTTCCTCATCATGACCCCAGCATTTGCTATCCACCAGTGGAAAATTTCTATGAAGTCTTTTTGAGGTATAAAAATACCCATGGAAACACTTCCAGGCAAAGATCCTAAAACTTCTGGGCTTTGTTCCACACCTGGGAGCCATACATATGTCCTCTTGTAAATTGTTTATCCACTCTCTCTCTTCCCAATCTTTTCTAACTGCCTCTGATTCATTTTGATAGATTTTATATGACCTGCTAACTATCACTTTAAGAGCAGCTTCTGTTCTACATTCAGCTAGAGATCCCACCAGAGCATGTCTTTCACTTAAGATTCCCCTACCCTTTTCTCTTTGCCTATATTTTGATATGAATCTTTCATAGGGAAGGCAGTCTCTGTCTTGCAGTCCAAATGTCTTCTTGGCCTCATCCCATTCTATTACCTTTTCTCTCTAGTTATTTGTCTCCAATACCTTTGTTTCTTTGCAAATTTTCTGCAGTAAATTCCAACTCTATCTTCTTGCAGTCATTCCTTTTGGCCAAATCTTTCTCCATTCCCATGATGGCTTAGTTCTTAGCATAATTTTTCCTGCTTTATGAATATAATATTTTGTATGATTATTATTCTCCTTAAGGATCTGAATCCAAAATCCCACTTTCTTTTTTTCTTGAACTTCCCCCTACTTCATCATTATCCCCTTCCATTTTGAATTATAACCTACAGCTTGTGTTAAGTATATGAGCCTTAACTGTGTAATACATGCTCTCTTCTCCTCCCAGATAAGTTTCTTCAAATCTTTATTGATTACTGCCGATAAGTTCTCCTCTGTTTGATAAAAATATGCCTGCCCTGTATATAAAATTAAATGGACTAACACCATTTTCACTGTTTGTATCTTACTATTGATATCGATAAACAAGAGCTTCCAGTTTCTGCATTACCTTTTATTTAGTCTCTTCCCACATATCCTTAGCTGCCATAACAAAAACCTATTTAATCCATACTCCTAAATGCTTTATATTATTGTGTCCCCATAAATATGTGTATTGCTGAATGAGTTCATGTGTGGGTACATAATTTACATGGATTACATGCATATGGTCGAACATCAGTATACCAATGCTACAAACGCTGAAAGCAGTGACCACAGTTTTGTAAATGTCGAATTTTCAGATGCCGAAACAGGAAATACCGAACGCTGGCCAGGCTAATATTCCCCCCTCTCGACCCATGGTAGCGCTTGTTATGGTGGTTGTGCAACCAGGAATTTTGAATTTGGAGTTTTGCACAATATTTTGAACATTCGCACCTGCGAGTTTCGACATTTACATTCGGAGTTTGTAACGGTCGGGGATGTTGCCTTCAACCATATGCATGTATTCCAATTTACATCTACAGACTTTGTTTTAACTTCATTACTTTTATATCCTGAAAAGACTTGAAACAGTCTCAAAATGTTCCATAACACTGAGATGTAATTTTCTGAATTCATAAGGTAGAAGAAAACTATCATCTGCAAATAAAGACAACTATTCTTGATTACCATACCAATTATATCCTTGCATTTCTGAGTCCCTTATTTTCTCTGGTCAATGGCTCTAAATATAAAGCAAATAACAAAAGGGAAAGATGACACCCCTTCCTGGTTCCTCTTTTCAAACACAACTTATCAGAGAGGAACCCTCCCATTTTAATTCTTCCCTCTGATACTTCATATATTCTCCTAATTAACTTTATTACTGTATCTTGAAATGCAAATGCTTACATTGCCTACTCATAAAATCCCAGCATACTCTGCTGAATGTTTTCCCTGCATCGAGACCCACCAACAACAGTGGTATTTTCTTATATTTTGCTTCCCTCGGGATCATAATTGTTCTATTAATGTTGTCAAACATTTTCCACCCTCTACAAAAGCACATTGATCCATATCTTCCAATTTCAGCAATGCATTTGCTATTCTTTTAGCTATTATACACAAACACTTTTATAATCATGGTTTAAAATTGAAAAGGGTCTTATGAAGCTGGGTCTGATGGGTCTTTACCATCCTTAGGTAATACAGCCACCACCACTTTCTTCCAAGATGTTGGTGCTTCTTCCACTCCTTTTAAAATACTGTTAAAGTCTTCAAAATCTTTATAACTTTCTTCCCTCCTAAACTCAAAACTTCCACAGGAATACCATCTGCTCATACAGACTTTTTATCTCATCTTCTCCTATTATAACTGTTAGTTGTAGAGCCTCATCTACCTCTAACCTTGGCATTAAGTCTTCCATATATATATATTTAAACTCTTTCTAGATTTCCACATTTCTCTGCTTTATACAATATTTCATAAAATGTCCAAAATATCTGTAAAATCTGTATAGGATCTCTAGTTATTTTTCTTGTTAGAGGCTTGTTATTTTCTCTAACATTCTCCACTTGCACCTCTTCCTGTTCTGTGAAATTCTGCAATGCTGCAACCATTGTCGGCCCCTTTAAATAATCCCTATTACTTCTTAACTATATCTCTTTCTATTTTATTTTTACCCTGTTTTTAAACTCCATTTTCATTTTATCCTACTCACTAGCTCTAACTTCTAAAGAACCTCATCTGCTTTGATCCTATGTATTGCTTTTACCACATCTGTCTTTCTGAGTATTTTTGATGATCTGTTTGCTCTTCTATAGTCTTCTAATTGTGATACTTCTCTTAATTGCTTTATATTTTTCTGTATTTGATGCTTCCATGATGGCATTTTATTTCTTCCCTTACTTTCCTTTATTGCTCTGTGTTTTTGTGGTAAGACTTTATCCTGTATTAATTTAGCTGCATATTAATATATCCTATTTATTTCTGTCACAAGAATTTCTCTTGAAAGCACTAATTACTCTGTTCATCTGTTTTATCAAACATCTAACATTTTGTGTCTTATTTACTTTCTGTAATCTATTGCCTTCATCAATCTTTCCATCTCTATTAAATCAAGCAGCTCTTCCCTTAGATCATTTTCCTCTAGACTGAGAGCACCTTTTTTGCACTCAATTTCCTGTGGGTATTCTACAGAAAATTCCAGAACATCTTCCAGTGGCAATTACTCTTCAGATGCACCCTGCTTCATCTGCTGCTCCTTTATATGGGAATTCATAATCCCCTCATTCCGCAACACTCCTTGCCATCAGTGTTGTTACTTTTTTCTGCTTCTTCTCTTGCTGTGCAACTTCGGCAGAATTTCTGCACCAGTCTCCTACAGAAGGCACTAGAGCATCATCAGATGGCAAGTCTTTAGATGCCTCCCACTCCACCTGTTTTGCCTTAATCTGGGGACTAACTGTTCCATCATACTGTGTTGGATTTTCTACAGTAAATCCTTCACTTTGCAGATAATCCGTACAAAGAAGTTATGTCTTACCATAACGTTCCATCTGAGTTGTTCATCTTCATTTGTCAACAGCGTGTGGGTTCAGTTCTGATCCCTCTGAACCAACTTGGCCATTTCTATAGCTCATGGATTCCAAAAATTCTCGAGCACATCCCTTACCTATAATGGTTAGGGTAGAGTACCTCAGACTGAGTTTTCTACTAACTGAACGAAGTAAAACTACATGAGAGAGACCATATCTGGAGTAACAATACATTCTAAAGGGAAAACTGTCAGGGGAAATGTCCATTCTTCCAGGAAATCTGGCAGGCAGATGGAGGGAGGGGAGCTGATGACAAATGATGGATAACACAGATGGAACATTATGGTAACACACAACTTCCTTATCTGAAGTTGTCAATCTTCATTTTGTCATCAACATGTGGGACAGAGTCCCAAGTTGCTTATAATCCTGGGTGAACTCAAGGAAGGACATTTCTGAGCACCATTAAAGCATACCAATGGAAGCGTGGAGGTGCTTAGGAGAAATGGCAGTGGAATTTCTAACTAGATTGTTTAATGAAATTTTGGAAAGTCAGAGGATGCCTGAGGAGTGGAGAAAAAGTGTTTTGGTACCTATCTTTAAGAATAAGGGTGATGTGCAGAGCTGCAGTAACTACAGTGGGATAAAACTGATTAGTCACAGCTTGAAGTTATGGGAAAGAGTAGTGGAAGCAAGATTAAGAAGGGAGGTGATGATTAGTGATCAGCAGTATGGTTTCATGCCAGGAAAGAGCACTACAGATGCAATGTTTGCTCTGAGAGTGTTGTTGGAGAAATACAGAGAAGGTCAGAAGGAGTTGCATTGTGTCTTTGTAGACTTGGAGAAAGCATATGACAGGGTGCCTAGAGAAGAGTTGTGGTATTGTATGAGGAAGTCGGGAGTGGCAGAGAAGTATATAAGAGTGGTACAGGATATGTACGAGGGTAGTGTGACAGTGGTGAGGACTGCAGTGGGAGTGACAGATCCGTTTAAGGTGGAAGTGGGATTACATCAGGGATCAGCTCTGAGTCCTTTCTTATTTGCAGTGGTGATGGACAGGTTGACAGATGAGATCAGACAGGAGGCCCCATGGACTATGATGTTTGCAGACGACATTGTGATCTGTAGTGAGAGTAGGAATCGGGTTGAGGAGACTCTGGAGAGGTGGAGATATGCTCTAGAGAGCAGAGGAATGAAGGTCAGCAGGGCTAAGACAGAATATATGTGTGTAAATGAGAGGGAGGGTAGAGGAATGGTGAGGATGCAGGGAGTAGAGTTGGTAAAGGTGGACGAGTTTAAGTACTTGGGATCAACAGTTCAGAGTAATGGTGAATGTGGAAGAGAGGTGAAGAAGAGAGTACAGGCAGGGTGGAATGGGTGGAGAAGAGTGTCAGGAGTAATTTGTGACAGACGGGTACCAGTAAGAGTGAAATGGAAGGTCTACAAGAGGGTAGTGAGACCAGCTGTGGTTATATGGGTTGGAGACAGTGGGACTGAGAAAAGCAGGAGTCAGAGCTGGATGTGGCTGAGTTAAAGATAAGATTTGCACTCGGTGTGACTAGGATGGATAGGATTAGGAATCAGTATATTAGAGGGTCAGCTCATGTTGGACAGTTTGGAGACAAAGCAAGAGAAACGAGATTGCGTTGGTTTGGACATGTGCTGAGGAGGGATGATGGGTATATTGGGAAAAAGATGCTAAGGATGGAGCTGCCAGGTAAGAGGAATAGAGGAAGGCCTAAGATAAGGTTTATGGACGTGGTGAGAGAGGACATGCAGGCGGTTGGTGTGACAGAGCAAGATGCAGAGGATAGGAAGAAATGGAAAGAGATGATCCGCTGTGGCGACCCCTAACGGGAAAAGCCGAAAGAGAATGATGATTAAAGCAAATGATGGTTTTCCTCTAGAGACCAGATCTAATGTGTAACGAGTAACAAATGTATGGCTTGACACCCAAGTTGCATCTGCACATATGTCATTTGCAGATGTTCTCGAATGGAAGACAGTGGAAGTAGCTACCGCTCTTGATGAGTATGCTTTTGGGGGGTACCAGCGCAGAAATACCTATCTTCTTATAAACAAAAGGAAATGCAGTCTGTAATCCACTTGGTTCGAGTTACTTTGCTCACAGATTGACCTAATTTATTGTGCGAAAAGAAAATAAATAGCTGGTTCAATTTTTTGATACCCTTGATCCTGTCAAGGTAGAATCTTAGTTGTCTCTGAACATCTAACAGGTGTAATAAGTACCCACCATTGTTAGAGTAATTTGAAAAAAATACTGGAAGGTTGATGCATCGATTAAGGTTGGTTTCTGAAACTACCTTAGGTAGAAAAGATGGGTTTGTTCTGAGAGATACTCTAGCTTTATGGAAAATCAAATATGGTGGCCTAGACAAAACTTGAATTTTTGAAATTCGCCTAGCTAAAGTGATGGCTACCAAAAAGATAGTTTTCCTGGATAAAAACTTTAGATCACACCTAGAGGCTGGTTCAAAGGGGGATTACATCATATTTTGCATTATCAGAGTAAGGTCCCAAGAAGGAGCGGGATCCTTGTAAGGGGGTTTAAGGAGGAGAGCACCTTTCAAAAAGACTTTACAAAGCTTATGTGAGGCTAGTGATGATCCATGGAAACCAATGCGGAAATTAGAAATGGCTGCTATTTGGACTTTAACAGTAGAAGTGGAAGGCCCTTCAGTGAAAACGGAGGCTAGGAAATGAAGAATTTTGTGTACTGGTGCTGAGAAAGGATACTATGATGTAGAAAGGCCCAGTGAACAAATCTTTTCCATTTACTTGAATAAAGTTTATGTGTAGATGGATCGCGAGATATCAAAAGGATGAGTCGGACAGGGGAAGAGAGCATATCATGCCTGGTCACTAAAGGAATGAAGAAACCAAGCTGTCAGCCTGAGAGTTGTAATGTCTGGGTGACTGATGCCTGCTGGGTGTGACAGGAGGTCGGGAGTTGGATCCAGAATCCAAGGTTTTGTATTAAATGAGGCCAAAGGAAGGGGACCCAAATTTGCCGAGGCCAAAAATGTGCAATGAGAATGACTTTGCTATTCAACCTGGTTGCTTTTTGTAGGAATATGGGAATTAAAGGGATTGGTGGAGAGGCATAAAGTAGACCAAGAGGCCAATTGTGAAGAAGAGCATCCCTCAGTAATTCCCCGTCTGTGGGAATAAGGGCAAAGTAGCTGCTGCATTTGTTGTTCAGAGGGGGGGGGGCAAAAAGGTTGCAGCAAGGCTGGCCCCATGTGCGGAATATACTTTCTGAAGTTTCTGGCTTGAGGGACCACTCATGAGGTACAAAAATCCACTTGCTCAATTTGTCTGCTATCACATTTGACTTCCCCGAACTATGCACTGCAATCAGAAAGCAGTTGGATGAGATCACCCACTGGCATATTCTGAGGGCTTCTCGGCATAAGGGCACCAAAATAAAAAAACACTGAAAATAAGGAGCTCAGCTTCCAAAAACCAACGACAAGGGCAACTTTCTTATGTTATTTTATTCTGGTACCTCGGCATTTTGCCTTCACCGTTGAAGGCGAAATGCCAAGGTACCAGAATAAAGTAACAGAAGATACTTGCCCTTGTCATTGGTTTCTGGAAGCTGAGCTCCTTATTTTGAGTGTTTTTTATTTTGATACCTTTTTGCTTGTGTGTTTAATAATTCTCAGCATAAGGGGCAAGATCTGGTTCCCCCAAGTTTGTTGATGTACCAGACCACTGATGTGCTGTCTGTCTGAATCGCAATCATCCCTAAAGGTAGAGATTCCTGGAATGCTTGCAATGCTAATAGGACTGCTCTCATCTAAAACATTTATGTGAAGATTGGCCTCCGTTGGGGACCACATGCCTTGGACTGTCTTTCCCTTGCAATGCCACCCCCCTACCCAAGCTGGGAAGTGTCCGTGGTCACTGTGGCTTTTGGCTGAGGGTTAACAAATGGGTGCACTTGCAAGGCTCATTTCGATTGAATCCACCATAGCAGATCTCTCTTGAATGTGTAGGTGATCAAGATTGGCATTGACAAGGAATGCTAAAGGATGGACCACTGTGCTGCAAGCAACCATTATAAAATTCTCACGTGGAACCTGGCTAGGGGAACAAGAGTTATGTCAGCTGCCACTGAACCTAACAGTTGAAGTACTTGCTGTGCAGGTACTTTGTCTTTTTGCAATAGTGCCTGGACTTGAGTCTGTATATAATTTCTAGTCGGGATGGAGGAAGTGAAGCAATGCAGGTTGTTGCAGCCAATGAAGCTCCTATAAACGTTAGATTTTAAACTGATTCCAGAGAGGATTTTCCGAAGTTGATTGTGATGCCTAAGTGGTCTCATAATGTAAGACCTTTTGCTTTGCTGTTAGTAGTAGTTGCCTGGTAGTAGTGGAAATAAGCCAGTCGTCTAGATATGGAAACACCCGGAATCCTTGCAGTCTTAAGTAAGTTGCTACTACAGCCTTGCATTTGGTGATGAGACCAACAGGCAGACCTCTAAATTGGTAATGACTGGCTCACAGCCAGAAGTGAAGGAATCTTCTGGAACACCTGTCTATCTTTATGTGGTAGTATGCATCCTGAAGATCTATAGTGCACATCCAGTTGTCTTTTCCTAAAAACGAAAGAATGAAATGAACCATGACCATCCGGAATTTGGTTTTTCGAACAGATTTGTTCAGTTTGCTAAGATCCAAAATCAGTCTGTAGTCCCATCTTTTTTAGCACTAAAAAGAATCTTGAGTAAAACCCAGATTCTATTTAGTCTGGTGAAACTTCTTGGATT
This sequence comes from Protopterus annectens, assembly GCF_019279795.1. NCBI lineage: Eukaryota > Metazoa > Chordata > Ceratodontiformes > Protopteridae > Protopterus > Protopterus annectens. The sequence goes on from NC_056740.1 coordinate 345,699,313, forward strand.
ACTCTTTTTTTTCTAGCCCCTTTTGAATTTTAATGGCTGCTTGTTTCGTCTGACTGGGTGGAACATTGGGGAGTTTCTCTGAATGGGGAGGAGGGAGTGAAAAAGGAATTGTGTAACCTCTGGAAATAATTCTCTGCACCAAAGTATTGGAGGTGATTTCTTGCCAGGTTATTAGGTGCAGGGATAAGCGACCCCCCGATTGCCTCCAGAGGTGGACATTTGGGCCTCCCTTCAGGAATGCTGGAAGGGTTTCCAGAAGAAAAAATCCCAGAAACCCTGGTTCTGCGTGCCACCTCTGCCACCCAGGTGGAATCTTCCACTATTGTTCCCCCATCTGCTCCTGGAGGAACCATAACCATGTGTATTCTATGAAGGCCCTTGGGAGTTTTTGAACCACATTTTTCCTTTTCCTCGTTGGCTCCTAGAAAATGGCCTTTGAGGAGTGGAAAAACATAATTCTATGGTAGAAAGGGTTTTCCCCTTCTTCTCCCACCTGCCTGGTTAAAGTGTATTTAACAATTAGACCAAAAAGGAATGAGACGTCAAAAGGTGCATTGACAAACAAAGACTTGAAGTGCTCTGCAAAATCATACAAGTGCTTCCAGGAGTGCCTCCTTATGGAAATACCTGAACCCACTGCTCTAGTTGTTCCCTCGGCCACATGTGAAATGAGCCTCATGGAAGAATTAGAAATGGAAGTCAGGGTAGCAAACTGAGAGTTGACTGATTCAGGAACCTCCTCAGAAACAGCTCCTGAGAGTGTATCTGACATGTCCTTAATCAGATCTCTCTGTAATCTTGTAAAGTGCGCCAAGTAATTCAAAGACCACACGGAAAAAGTCGATGAAGCATAAACTCACTTCCCAAATCTCTCCATCACCTGTGACTCCTTGTTGGGAGGATGTATAGAAGAACTCTCCTCTGCTAGTTCCATTTTAGTGGCCACAGCTACCACCATGGCATCTACAGCAACTCCTTTTGACTGGAAGGGCTTACACTCCGGAGCTGTGATAATTTTGTCTGGCCTTTTGGGGATTGGTTCGGTGGTATCAGGGGCCTTCCACATCAGCTGAGAAATCAACTTAATGAGCTTGTCAGCTGGTGGAGACACCCAGGAAGTAGATGAGCAGGTACTGAAAGCCTCCAGGTACACAGACTCCTCAGATGAAGGGTTGAGGGACTTCCAATCACCCTCATCGAAATCTGTGTCCTCCATGATGGAATCTTCTGGAGAGTCTGTTTCCTCTTACAAAACTTCTTCCAAGGGACCTCCTCAGGGGAACATTTGGAGAAGTTTCAGAAGAAGAGGGGGTACCCTGCTGGGTAGCCTGAGGCTGCAGTACCCACTGATCTTGTGGAGGGAGTGGTTGATGCTCTGGGATCGAAGAAGTCAGGGATAGGAGCTCCAAGGAGGAAGGAACTGACCTAGTGCTAGAAGTAGCCAATGCCCTCTTCATGGTCTCATAAGCTGATCCACCAAGAGACAAGTGGGACTCCAGAACCGAAAGGGAGGACCTAGGTGCCAAAACCCCTCCCTGCACCAATTTGGTCCCCCCCTTAAGACCGAAGTAGAATCCAAACTTGTCCATGCTGATGTTCCAGGATGCTGAGACAGTTAAAATAAAAAGGGAGTTGACCCAAATCCCACAGAAGTAACAGGCAAGCTACGGCTCTGGGAGGACTCCGGCTCTGAAACAACCAAAGTGCTCAGGGCAGCAGTCCATACCAATATGGTTGGTTCCAGAAAACTTGGAACTGAGGACTCTAAAGTACCCGTAGAGGTTAGAGGAGGAAATACAAGAAGGGGGGGAGTAGAAGGCATCGGTGCTTGTCCCAAAGGGGTAGGAACTGACGGCATCCCTGACACCCCTTGGGCCCAAAGTATTTTCATTACCAACTTTTCTACGTCGTCTTCTGTTAAGACTCCTGTAAGAACAGATAGAAAAAAACGAAGGGGACTTTACTGGAAAGGCTCACCCAGACTCTGCTATACTTTGCTGTGAGGGGAAAGGTTAGTTTGCTTTTTTTATTTGCTGTATTTTGTATTACTTTATTGCAATTTTCTATTTTGTATACTGTGGTTTGTTTTCTTTATACTGTTTTACTTGTATTCTGCTTTTAACTGCATATTAAAACTTGAAAAGAGACCACAGCTCTGTCTCTTGTGATTCAGACAGAATTGTTTCCCACCCACCATTCCACCCAGTCACTGATGTGTTCTTAAACACCACTGTCTTTCTAGTTGCCTGCCCCTTATGTTAATTTGATCATATATCTAATTTCCTCTCTGCTTTTACTGGCTGGTGTGAGTAAGCACAAGATTATCATTTTGTGAAATCACTCCCCTTCAACTATTTAAATTTATTGGCCATCCTACTGTATTCCATAGTACCAGAATACAAAAGTGACCACCCCCTTTCAGTCAGTCTTGCTGCTTTAAAAATAGTGACGCTTCACTAAAACTGAACTTTTAGACAGGTAAAACTTAAGTTGCCTACTTTCACATCTAATTCCTCTAGTGCACACTGCAATGTTTAGGATAAACCATTTTTTTTCATCTTACCTTTAAGCATCTACTACAAGACCAACAGTTATTGGAGAGCCCACGTTCTGCCTCTCAGTAGTCATCTTGGGATTAGTGCTTCTGTTTTCTCCTGGTGAGAGGAGTGCAGTTACATTATTTCCTGGAGACTGTTGATCACCAAGAAAGCTTAATAACTGCTTTATAGGTGACAGCTTGGAATCTGTGCTTACATTCTGATCCTGGTGGGAGTAGGAGCAGAGTGCCTTGATTCCTGACTCTTTCTGGTTGGAGAGTGAGTGTTAGTGCTTAACGTACCTGACTAGTCTGGCTGCTATTCGAGGCATCTACCAGAAAAAGGCTACAGGCCTGCAGACCATTGCGTCATCTGGTCTGGTTGCTATTCGAGGCATCTATCAGAAAAAGGCTACAAGCCTGCAGACCATTGCATAATCTGGGACAAGACTGTGGATCACCAAACAGGCCGTGACCTGCTTCTCTTCTTGGGATTGGTGCTAACATTTTGCTTCTGGTAAGAGAAGGAGCAAAGGAGTATTGTATCCTAACAGAATGAAGCTGTGCTGAGACTAGCAATAGTAGTAGCCAGGCAGTAGTCATTCATGCGACTCCTCTCTTTTCATCATTCTTGACAAGCTAATTCTTTATTTTACAGTAAGTACTGCTTGATTTCTTTCTAACTTCAGAATATCTGCCTAAATACTTCATCCTTAAATTTTCAGGGTCTACGTATTAGTTTCCCCTCAAGTGTGTGGCAGTACTCTGTACAGACTCGGACACCTTGAGTGACATTTTTCCTGTAAAAGGAATATATAAGAAAACAGCTCCTGTACTTAGTAATGATAACCATCCCTCCTGGCATGTCTAAAGGTCAGTTCCCTGTGCTTTCTCCTATTAACCTGGTGAACTTGGGCATTCTGAGACAGTGTAGCAACTGCCTCATGTACACAGACAACCCTCTCCTCTTACCTCCCAACACTCAGACTTGTGAGAGATGCACTTATATATCCAAACTGGAAGCCATGCACTCTCAAGCCAAGACCGGAATAGCTGGTCAAGAGGAGAAGGTCAACACCTGCACCACACCACATGCAACACATAGCCCTCCAGAACACCCACTATCACAGCTCTCACATAAAAACACAAACCGCGCACCCACCTTCATGGAGGCTCTCCAAAGAATTCTACCCAAACAGCAGAGACCTCCAAGGAAGAAACGCACACTACCACCACAACACAGCACAAACCACAAGACACACAGCTCATCTGCACAGTGTGCCCTCAACCTAAGCCCCTAAGGCAAAACAGCTTGCCCAATACACTAATCATAGGTGACTCAACAGTGAGGCACACTGATGTACCACTCACTAGGCTGAATAAGTAGAAGGTAACAGTCAGCTGTCTAACAGGTGCCAGAATCAGACACACAACACACACACACTCAGGTTACTCCACAACAAGTACAAGTATGACTCTGTCACTGTCCATGTGGGTGTGAATGACCTGAGATGCACCTCCCTAGACTACATGAAAAGAGACACGGAGGAGCTCTTGGATTATGTGTCCCAGGCAGGTACGACCCTAGCCCTGAGCAGCATCCTACAGTCACCCAGAATGATACTGCAGTATAAACAGGAAATGACTGACTTCAACAATTGGCTAAGTTTCTGGTGTCATTCTAAGGGGATCCAGTATCTGTCTGCTTGGGATGACATAACTGACAGGCCTCGATGCTTTGCCAGAGATGGCCTGCATCTGTCACCAGTGGGTTTCCGATTACTGGCTGCAGCTCTTGCCACCCCTATAGTGCCTTTTTTAGGCAATGCTCCAAAGACAAAATTACCAGTGTAACAGCTATAAATAAAGGCAATCTAAGGGTTATGCTGCTCAACGCTAGAAGTCTAAATCTCAATATACACTTGCTTGAAGCACTCCTCAAAATGGAGAACATCGACATTTGTGCTGTAATGCAGACCTGGTATAAAATAAGCAGAAAGCACCGCTGCACTACCAGGCTATAACTCATTCCACACCTTTTTGCCCCAGAACATGGACCGAAACTCCAAAGGTGGTGGTGTTTCCATATTCATAAAGGATATGCACACCTCCAGACTAGTACCCTAGCATAACGCATCTGAGATATGTCAGGTACAACAAACATTGGGTAAGAGGCAACTTAGGTGATAGTCTGCTATACCAATACCAGCCCAACTCTCTCATACTAGGTGACTTCAACTACCCCTCCATCAACTGGGAAAACTACTCATGCACCAATACACTGGCCCAACGCTTCCTGGAATTCATCAATTCCAATGCCCTGGAGCAGCTCATTCTTACCCCTACTAGCAGAAGCAACATCATTGACCTTGTTATTATTAACATGGGCAACCTTTGCTCTACACCAATAGTCAATTCCTCCCTGGTTAGATCCGACCACTAATCACCATGGAAATCCTCATCTCACCCACACCCCCTGCAAAGCAAACCACCAAGACAACCTTCTCCAAAGCTGACTTTGGGGCTCCTAAAAACAGAGGTGGCTAACTTCACGGCACCCATGTCAATGGAAAAGAGATGCATGACTGCCGAATCATACACCAATGCACTGTACAAAAACGTACATAAATGCATGGAACTAGCCATACCCAACAGAACCAAGATGCTCTCCTCCAAAAAAAGGAAGCCAATTAGGTGGTCCCCTGCCATTAATAAACTCTACAACAGAAGGAAGAAACAGTTGCAGAAAAAGGTGAAGTCTCAAGACTGGAAAAAACTCCCTTATTAGCCTCAACAAAAAGTTGAGATCCCTCATCAAAACCACTAAAGTCAGCTATGAAGGCAGAATTGCGGCAGACACTGAAAACAACCAGAAAGCCTTCTACACTTATATCAAGAATCTTCATGGCACTATCCAGGTTTGCTCTGAGTTACTACACAATGGTACCTCCTATACTGAGCCAACAGATATTGCCAACATACTGGCCGACAGATTCGGTGCCAACTTTACCCCTCTCCCCCCAAAAGGACCTATCACGATACCGGAGGAATGCAAGGCAACCAGCATTACTGCAGCACAGGTTAAAGCTCCATTGTCCAAGGCCAAGAGTACAGCTTCCATGGGACCTGACAATAGCCCTGGATGTGTTCTACATGAACTACAAAGTGAACTGGCACCATATCTGTGTGCCCTGTTCAATCACAGCCTCACCTCAGACTTTGTCCCTACCAAATGGCACACTGCTACACAGTTATCCCTCTTCATAAAGGGGGAGTGACTACAGACCCCGGGAATTATTGCCCCATTAGTCTGCCAAGTCTGATATGTAAGGCTATGGAGTGCATCATCAAGGACCTGATTAACAAGGATATAGGGAATCTCCAAACTCTAGATCCCACGCAATTTGGTTTTGTGAAAGGTAGATCATGCCTGCTCAACCTGGTTGACTTCTTTGACTCAATCACCAGAGCTGTGGATGAGGGCAAGGCAGTTCATACAACCTACCTCGATCTGGCCAAAGCCTCTGATACCATTCCCCACTCAGGAATTATTGATAAACTCACCAAACTAGGCATCAACCCCTATATATCTAGGTGGGTTGCAAACTGGCTCACAGATAGAACTCACAGTGTGAAAGTAGCGGACTCCAAGTCAGACTAATGACCTGTCATGAGTAGAGTCTCACAGGGATTGGTCCTGGGTCCTCTCCTATTTGGCATCTACTTCTCAGGAGTCCAGGCCAACACGGAGGGACTCTGGCTGACCAAGTTCGCAGACGACTGCAAGCTGGGAGCCAGTATTAACTCTCTAAGTGATGTAGACATACTACAGAAAGGCCTCACTGAGACCAATGACTGGTGTTGAAACCATGGCCTTAAGCTTAATGTCAAAAAAATGCAATGTCATCCCATTTGGGAAAAACTCAGTTCCCACTAATTACCACATCGATGGGAGCCCACTGCACAATGAAGGCATTATAAGAGATCTGGGGACACAGGTTGACACCAACCTCTCCTTCGACCACCACATTGCCAGTGTGGTCAGAAAGTCCTTCTATGTGGCACATCTCATTACCAAGGTTTTTGCATCCTGGAAGAAAGAGGTCATCATTTCTCTGTACTCTTCCCTCATTAGGTCAGTCATCAAGTATAATGCCCCATTTGGCACGTACCTCACTAGACACATGCAATAGCTGGGAAGGCCACAAAAGTACCTCACGAAGAGGATCCTAGACCTTAAACACATGTCCTACATGAACAGACTCAAAAAACTCCAGCTATTCTCTGCCTCATATCATCTAATAAGAGGCAATCTCTGCTTGACTTACAAAGCCATGTCTGACCCGGCTCTGTTAGAAATGCTACATCTAAATAAATCCCAGTTCCTCCACACCACACACTCTAGAGACCTCAACCTTATTACCACAATCAACAGAACATGCTGGAGGGACAGGTTCATAACCCAGAGACTGCCCATGTTCTGGAATAGACTTCCCATACATGTCAAGCAGAGCACCTCACTGGCCCTCTTCAAGACAAATCTTGATGAGTGGATTGGAAATAGAAAGTTCAGCCCGGGGATCACTCCGGTGGATCTACTTGATAGAGGCACTGGGAACTAACGTCAGGCGGCATGATGCCAGGGCACTTCCATGGGCTAGGCTTGTAAAGGCTCCAGAGCCATTAGCCTAGTACACATCTATGAACCTATGAACCTAAGATGCTGGCCTGTCAGCAAAGGGGTCTATTGAAGGGGAATACTGTGTCCTGGGAAGCAGTGAACAGAGAGATTAAAATTGTTTTGGTGCCGATGAAGGTATCAGAACTGAAGAAGCTGATACAGATTTTGAAGCATGCTTCGGAGTCAAAGATTTAGAAGTTGGCTCTGATGGATTCAAGGACCTTGATGTCTTTTTCTTTTTTGGACTCGGTGTCGAGGAAGTGCTTGGGACCAAGGCAGACAGTTTCTTCACCCCTGAAAATCTAGTGTTGGAAGAACAGGTTGGAGAAGTATTTCCGGATTTGGGTTTAGTAATTTCCTGTACAGATATGGCTTTCCCAAAGTAGGAGAGAAGCAGGCCTTTCAGGATGACTTTATTTTTCCTCTCTACCAATGCTCGATGACTAAAAGCATGGCAGAAAGAACAGTCCTCTTGCAAATGTAAGGAACTAAAGCAGTAAACACAGCAAATGTTGGCCCGACAAAGGAATTTTATGCCCACATTTTGAACATTTTGTAAAGCCAGCTGAAGCCTTCTTTTTATCAAACATTGCAGCGAGAAGTCAGCGGCAACACATGAGCACACACATGGGCACACACGGATGCATGCACACTCACATGTCCACATGCGCACATGCAGACACACACATACCCCAACAAGAAATCAACAGGTAAGTCAAAAAAGACAGAAAAAGAAGGGGGTTTTTTGTTTGTTTTTTTTAAGAAAGAACTACCAGCAATGGTAGTGAAAAATACCTAGCGGTAAGTAGAAGGTAAGGGATACCAACAATGGTAAGAAAGAGCTACCTAATGATAAACAGAAGGAGAGGGGAGTGAAAATTTTTGCCTAAAAAACAGCTAAAGAACTTAGGTGTGATAGAGAAAAACAGGCTAGAAAGATATTTAGAAACGAAGAAAAAGGGAAAATTATAGAAAATATTTTACTTAACTTTATAAGGTTCGACAGCATAATGGAAAAAAACACATCTGAATTTGAAAGTGGCAAACGAGATCTGTGGTAATCTACTCTGAGCATTATGTATAAGGGATGTGTTCGAGAGTTTTTGGAATCCATGAGCTACAGAAGCAGCCGAGTCAGTTCCAAGGGATTGGAACCAAACCCACACGTTGATGAAAAAATAAAGATTGACACCTTCAGATCTTCAGTTTCTGTTTAACTTTTTCTTTATTAATCTTCTTTTACACATTCCTCATTTGTTTTCTTATTTTTTGTATTATGACATTGTCTATGTCCCTGTGCTTTTGCTTGCATTTCTCTTCAAATATCTTTGGAGTTGCTTTTTTGTATTAATTAGTTTGACTTTTTCCTTTGCATAAATACTGCACCACATCACATCTCTTTTTCTTTTCCATGTCCAGATTTCTTTTTTATACCTTTCAAACATTTCTGGGTTTTGTTCCTTATACCTCAGTTTAATTTCTTCAAATCATTTTTCTTTCTAATACCACGATGGGAATGGACTCCATTCCTAAGTCAGGGTATAAGTAAAGTTCAAGAAATTAGTATTGTTTAAATCCTTGAAGTTAACCAGAAGTGCTCTTTGCAGCACCTGCAATGTGCCCAGAACTGAATCCTTCTGCAATTCAAATGTAGTTACATGTATTGATAGCATATCTAAATATGACTGCAGATTCTTTTTTATAAAACCTATTGCTCTTGTTACTATTGGAACTGTCTGGGCATCTTTCTTTTACATCGCTGCTGTATCTGTCTGCAAATCCTGATACTTTATAACTTTAAGAAAATCAGGTTTTATACCTCCTGTGGAGTTTGTTTGATGATTCCATACTACTCTTTGATAACCCCAAATATTCCCAGAGGCAGCTGGCTCTAAATACTTTACATACGTGAATAACGTCTCTTCTTTAATATCTATATGACATACTGTACAAGTTCAGATATTTTAACCTTTCATAATAACTTAAACTTTCACATCCTTGGTATTTTTCTGCTGTACTCATTCCAGTTTATTCATTCTGGTTTTCTTTTAAGGGTTCTATATTATTAGTATTTCATACTTTAGATTGGGTCTGCTGTAACATACAAACAATAATTTCATCATTTCTGATTTCCTAGACTATATAAATCCTTTTTATACAGCCTACAGTTTTATAACACTCATTAGCCAACTGACTGATATCAGAAAAACTCAAAACTGGATTTATCCATATACCCAGGTCTTTAAATGAATCCACAATTTCAATCACTGTGTATTGTATTAAATATTCACCCTTCAATCTATGTTTCCCAAATCTCAAATGCTAAGTTTTTGATGTATTTATCAGCATATTATTCTCATGTGTCCAAATGGTCCATTTAGTCAAGTTCTTTTGCAGACCTGCCCTATCTGTAACATAGATAGCTAGTTTACCCATTTCAAGTTATTTGCATAGAGAGTATAGAATGCCTCAGATGAAAAAGCTAGATCTGAGACATGCAACCTGAAAAAGAACAGGCAAAGAACACAGCCCTGTGGAACACTCTAACTATAACCTAGAAATTCACCTGTATAACCGTTGTATAATACTTGCCATGTCCTATTTCTAAGCCCTTCAGCTATCGATGTATTCATGATTATATTAATACCTAAATGTTCCAATTTATTGATCAGTGTTTTTCATATGACCCTATCAAAGTTTGAAGTTAAGTCTATATAAAGTACATCATATCACAATTTTTCATTTATGCAAGTCCACAACAGCCGCAGGAGTATCAGAGGTTCACAGTGGTACCAGAAGAAAATCCAAACAGTATAAAAAGTATAAAAACCCACTGGAACCACCACAGCAGGCGAAACAGAACTTTATTAAAACAGATAAGCACTTTCGAACCACTGTTCTTCTTCAGATCCTATAAAACAACACTAACATCATCTATTTTAAAATGACAAACAACCAATAAAAATCAATAATGGGGCCTACACCCCCTCAATAAAGGCTTTAAAGGCATATATCCACTTAAACCTGATTGCCGACCCACCTTTAGATCAGCTATCCATCTTAACTCATTCAATTCTATTTGATGTTTAATGTCACCACCCCTGCTGTTTTCAAACTGTATTTGTAACACCATAAATAAAAATGTATGTCCTGGATTTAACTTAATATGCTGTGCTAAGGCATTATGCTTCGGCTCTAGTCTAATATCACTCATGTGCTGCAAAATACGCTCTTTAAGCATCCTATTAGTTTTCTCCACATAGTATGAGGTACAAAACAAGCATTTAGCTAGATAGACAACATTCTTGTTATAACAATCAGCATATAAGCCCAGGGTGTAAGACCTACCAGTCACTGGATGTAAGAATACATTAAACCTATCAATATACAGACAACCCTTGCAACATCTACATGGATGGGTACCCTTCCTTACACGCCTCCGTGATATTAAAGGTAGACAAACATCTTTACATAAAATATGTTTTAAGTTCAAATTATTCTTAAATGCAAACCTGGGGTACTCTCCTATCACCCCTTTTAGCTGATCATCTGTCTGAAGGCTCTTCCAATTCCTCCTAATTATAGCACAAATACTCTTTATATCACTGTTATAATGTAGAACAACCCTAGGGTGATGCATCTCTACTGGTGTAGAAGCATGGATACTACATCCATCCTCAAGCCTACCTTAAGGTTTAAACCAGGGCCTCCATCTAGTTTTTTCTTAATGTTTGTGATTTACAAAAGCTAAAAAATCTTGAATTTATCAATAGGAAGCAAGAAAGAGTCAATGTTCCTTTCTGAAGTGCACAAGGTGAAATTTCTTCCTCTTGCTAGAGTTCAGTTTATGTGTGGATGGCTCTTGGGAAGCTAACACAATATGATGTACTGGGGAAGAAAGATTCATCCACCTGGCAATGACTGGAACTGGAGAAATTAAGCTGTTGGGGTGAGGTTCAGAATGTTAATTTGAGTCAAACTGACTGGATGGGACAGAAGGTCTGGAGCTGGGTCCAAAGTCCATGGTTTTCACATCAGATAATTCAAAGAAAAAGTGGAAAACCATATTTGTTGTGGCCAATAACTTGTAATGATGATTACTTTCCTCTGCAACTGAATTGCTTTCTGTAGAACTTTGAAATTAAGGGGAAATGGAGGAAAGCATATAGAAAAGCCTGGGGGATAAGTGTATAAAAGAGGAAGCCTCAGTGAGTCCCTAGAAGGGAGTGGACAGAGCAAGGTAGCTGCTGCACTTGGAGCGCAAACATGAGGGAAAGAAGCGGCATAAGTAAAACTAAGAAAAGAAACACACATGGCTAGTTTATGCACTAGCACTTTAAGATTAATTGAAGGTAAAGTTTCTGTATATGAATGACTGCAACTGGTGTAAGCAATTATCCCATGAAGGCAGTAGCCGAGGTATGAGGAGGCACCAATAAAGTTGTGGCAGTCAGTTTTGGCTCTGTGTGTTTCTTTTCCTAGTTTTACTTATCTATCTATTTTGGTTGGTTATTTATGCATCGGAAAGAAGCTGCAGGGAGGCTGGCCCCCACGATGAAGGAATCCTTTTCATCATGTTTGGATAGAGAGGCTATTTGTGAGACAGAAGTATAAACTTGCTCAGTTTGCCTGCTATCATAAATCTGTTGGGAGAAATCACCCATTGTCATGCTCTGAGTGCTTCTTGCAAAGGGGTTAAGATTTGGTCTCTCTTGTTTGTTGATGTAACAAACCACTGACATATTATCTGATTGAATCGCAATTGTTCCCAAAGGGAGCATAGTCTGAAATGTTTGCAATGCTAAAGACACTGCTTTCATCATTAGAACGTTGATATGTAAATTGGCCTTCATAGGGAACCATGGAGTATGTAGCTCAGATAATGCCCAGTCACCCCATAAGGAGGCATCTGTGGACACTATAATTTTGGGCTGTGGAGAGGACAAATGGACTGTCTCAAGGAATCTCTTTCGAGTGTAACCCCCAAGCTAGATCTTTTCTGCAAAGACTGGAGGTTAAAACAGATCTGATACAGGTCGATGAGGTATTGACCATTAACAACTGATATCCAAGTAGCCACTGAAGAATTCTCCTGTTATAGTTTGCCAAGATAACTAGTGTAATCGCCTCAGGGCCTTGAATCTAGGAGCTATGGAAGTTTCCATATTGAACATTGTACTTATGAACTCTAAACCTTAAGTTGGGGTCAGTTGTGACTTTCTGTAATTTACAACTGTTCCTAGGTATATACAAGTTAAGAAAACATAGTCTGTAGCTTTTATTAACAAATACCTGGTCAGAACAGAAATAAGGCAGTCGCTCTGGTATAGAAACACCTGGAATTCGTGCAGTCTCAAGATAGCTGCAATTTCTGCCATGTGTTTGGGAAGACCGATACCTTGGTTAGTGTAGATGAAGGAAATGCATTCAGAGAGCAATTTTTAACACTGTGGGGGCTGTGGTGAAGCCAGAGGACAAACCCTGAACTGGTAATGACGGCTACTAGCCGAAAGTGGAGGAACCTTCTGAAGCGTTTATCCATTTTATATGGTAATATGTTTCCTTTTCTTTTTTGTTAAGAACAGAAGATTGGTCTGAAGTATGACTATACATAATTCCAATGTTTTTCATAGTTTTGTAATTGCATAACTGTTTGATCCCTCTCACTGGGTGGAACATCGGAGATTTTCTTGTGTACTAGGGGGGACAGAAAGGATATGACATAACCTCTGGACATGATCTTTTGCACTCAAGAATCTGTAGTTATATCTAGCCAGACATTTAGGTGTAAAGATAAGCTTCCTCCCCAACTGCCTCCAGAAGAAGCTAGCCGCGGTTCCATTCAGGAGCACTGGTAGAGCTTACTTAGGAAAGAATCTATGAAATTTTGGTTCTGCAGACTACTTCTGCCATGAGAGTAGCATCTTCCACTGAAGTTCCTCCCTCTGCCCCTAGGAGAACTGCTTCTATGATTGGATTATGAACCACATTTCCCCACTGCCCTTCCGATTCCTGAAAAAGGATCTTTGGGGGGGAGGTATGTCTATGGCAGAAAGGGTGTTAATATCTTTCTCACATTTGATTAATGCTTCTCAAACTTCTGGGCCAAAGGAAGATGGTCTGCCAAAAGAAGCATTGATGGATGAATACCCAAAGACTCCGTAAAATCACATAGATGCATCTAGGCATATCTCCCAATGGCAATGGCTGAACCTGCTGGTCTGTAGGTGCAATGAGCATTGTGAACAAGCTGGACAGACATTGTAAGGTAGATGACTGAAAAGAAACTTTCTCTTTTACCTCCTCAGAGACAATTCCTGCAAGGGCATCGGAAAATTCTTTAACCAGATCCCTATGAAGTCTAGTAAAGGTGCCCAGAATTTCAAGGATCTTAAGGGACAGGTTGATGAAGTGTGAACTCACTTTCCAAACCTATCCATTGTCTGAAAAAAGAAGTTATGTACTCACCATAACATTCTATGTTTGTTGTCCATCTTGCCGTTCACTCTTACAATGATGGGTTCGGAGCCGATCCTCAGCTCCGACATGGCCGACTACATAACTGAAAGTCTCAAACCTGGCTCGTGGCAAGAAGGTATCCCACAATGCAGTGGTGTAATTCCCCAGATCGTTTGCTGCTACTACTGAATAATATGTACACTATATACATATCTGCAAAGATATACATATATACATATATCCAAGTTTATGCTATACGTACTCAAAGGAGAAACAAACTGAGTCAAAGAACTCCTGAAAGTAGAAAAACAATCTACCAGGTCCACAAGGAGACTTTGGCAAGGGGAAGGAGGGAGGGGTCATAAGAATGCATGGTGAGATGGACAACAAACAGAACGTTATGGTGAGTACATAACTTCTTTATGTTATGTTGTCCTATCTCGCCTTCATTCTTACAATGATGGGAAAGCGTCCCTAGCATCTTTACCCTGGGTGGCTCACGGAAGTACACCTTGAAGCACCATGGAACCAAAGGATGCCCTGTCCCTGGAGGCCAAATCCCCTTTGTAATGAGTGATAAAAGTATGTGGAGTAGTCCAAGTAGCTGCTGCACAAATATTATCCATGGAAATTCTGGCTTGAAAGGCAGATGACGTAGCCAGTGCTCTAGTGGAATGAGCCTTCACTTTGAAAGGTAAATCTCTGTTATTTGAGTTATAGATGAATGTAATACAACTAGAAAGCCAACTGGAAATAGTAGTTTTTGAAAATGAGCTTCCTTTTTTTTTTGCATCAGAGAAGGATACAAATAATTGGTCAGATTTTCTGAAGTCTTTGGTTCCTATGCAAATAGAATCTGAGTTGTCTATGCATGTCCAGTTGATGTAATTTGTACTCTGCCTTGTTGCTATGATTAGGAAAGAACACTGGAAGCTCTATACATTGGTTTCTGTTGACTTTAGGTAGAAAGGATGGGCTAGTACGCAAGGATACCTGATCCTTATGAAAAATCAAATATGGCGGTTTAACAGAAAGAGCTTGCAACTCTGACACTCTTCTAGCAGATGTTATAGCCACTAGAAACAAGGTCTTCCAGGAAAAGAACCTGAGGTCTGAAGATGAAGAGGGCTCAAAAGGTGGTAACGTGAGATGAGACAAAACAAAATTTAGATCCCAAGGAGAAAGTGGTTCCTTAAAGGGAGGTCTTAATAAGGAGGCACCTTTTAAGAAGGCTCTACACAACCTATGTGACATTAAGTTGGAAGTAGAATCACCAATGTGAAAATCTGAAATTGCAGCAAGTTGAACTCTGATGGTTGCTGCAGCTGAACCTTGTTGGAACAGTTCCATCAAAAATTCTAAAATAGAATGAACAGGTGCAGAAAAAGGATTGATGTTCCTGTCTTGAGCCCAAAAGGAAAGCCTCTTCCATTCACTAGAATACAGCTTTCTTGTGGAAGCTTTATGCGAGGACATTAAGATATGTCTAACTGTAGGAGTGAAATTGTGAAGCCTGACTAAATTGGGAAGTGGAGCAGCCAAGCTGTCAATTTTAGGGTGTGGAGAGAAGGATGAAGCTCCCCTGACATACGAGTCAGGAGATCTGGCACTGGGTCCAGAGCCCAAGGCTTCTCCTGAAGATGAGAACAAAGGAAGGGGAACCACACTTGGTGAGGCCAGTAAGGAGCAATGAGAATTATCCTGCTTCCCCGAGTATTGTGCTTTCTGAATTACTCTGGGTATGAGAGGAAAAGCATAAAGAAATCCTGAGGGCCAATCGTAAGCAAGTGTGTCTCTCTGTGTCTCCCCCAGAGGGGGGAATAGGGTAAAGTAGTTGCTGCACTTAGCATTCATGGGAGTGGCGAAGAGATTGTAGCAAGGCTGTCCCCCTATTCAGAAAATCATTTCCACTACATTGTGATTGAGAGACCACTCATGAGGCATTAGGATTGCTCTGCTCAGCTTGTCCGCTATCACATTGAACTTCCCCGGAATGTGCGTTGCAATTAGAAAGTGCTGGGAATAAACTGCCCATTGCCACACTCTTAGGGCTTCTCGACAAATGAGGTAAGATCTGGTTCCCCCATGCTTGTTTATGTACCAAACCACAGACATATTGTCTGACTTTATCGCAATTGTCCCTAGAGGAAGAGAGTCTTGAAGTGCTTGCAACGCAAGAAGCACTGCTCTCATCTCTAGAACATTAATATGCAAGTGAGCCTCGTGTTCTTGCCATGTACCTTGGACTGTTCTTCCCAGATAATGCCCCCCACCCCACCCTATCTGGGAAGCGTCCATGGTCACTGTAGCTATGGGTTGATGTGGAACAAAGGGTCTGCCTATTGTCACCTAAGTGGAGTGTATCCACCATCTTAAGTCGTTCTTACAAGATTCCATTATTCTGATCAAGTGAGACATCGGAAGCTCTTGAAGTGACTATTGGGTGAACAATAGCCACTGAAGGATCCTCATGTGCATTCTGGAAAGAGGGACCACTAGTGTAATTGTAGAAGCCATTGTTCCTAGTAATTTTAGAATTATCTTTGCTTTCACTTTGGTCTTGGGAAGAAGGTGAAGTATCTGCTGTCTGAGTGCTATAACTCTTTCTGTTGGAAGATGTGCTACCATGGAGGAGGTATCTAGATCTGCACCTATGAATGTAATATGTTAACAGGGCAACAAGGCAGATTTTTTGAAAGTTTACTGTAATGCCCAGCTGACTGCAGATATCCAAAGTTAGATCCCTGGCTTGTAGGAGTAGATGCTTGGTGGTGGCAGATAGGAACCAGTCGTCTAGATATGGAAACACTCAGAATCCTAGACATATGAGGTGAACCATAACTACTGCCATACATTTGGTGAACACTCTGAGGGCTGTAGTGAGACCAAAGGGCAGAACTCTGAACTGGTAATGGCTGACTCCCAAGCCAGAAGCGTAAGTACCTTCTTGATGTCCTGTCCATTTTTATGTGGCAGTAAGTATCTTGAAGGGCTACCGAGCACATCCAATCATCTTTCCCTAAAAAGGGAAGTACAGACTGCAGTGTCACCATTCGGAACTTTTACTTTTTGACAGATTTGTTTAACTTGCTTAGGTTTAAATATGGGCCTCCAGTCCCCTGTTCTTTTTGCACCAAAAGGAATCTTGAGTAAGTTCCAAATCCTATTTGGTCTGCAGGGACTTCTTGGATGACTCTTTTGTGTAGCAACTTTTGAATTTGTATAGCTGCTTGTTCCCTTAAATTGGGTGGAACATCTGGGATTGTTTTGGTCTGTGGAACAGGGTTGGAAAAAGGGATGGAGTATCCTCCGGACATTATATTTAGTACCCATTTGTCTCTTGTGATATTTTGCCAGGCTTCTGGGTACATTGATAAACGCCCCCACTGCCTCCAGAGTAGAGCAGTCGGGCCTCCTTTCTGGAGCACTGATAAGGTCACCCTGGTTTTGTGGGCCCCCTCTGCCTCTGGGGTGGCATCTATAACCATATCTTTCTGCTCTTCTGGCCTTTAGGATAAGGTCTTGAAGGTACAGAAAAACATACTCCAATGGCAGAGAGATTTTCCTTCCTGCTCGCACCAGGTTAGAGTGTCTTTTACCTTGGGTACAAAGAGTGAGGAACCATCAAAAGAGACATTAGTAAAGGTAGACTTAAAGGGCTCTCCAAAATTGCACAAGCACATCCAGGAGTGTTTCCTAAGGGAAACTCCGGAACCGCTGCCCTGCTTGCTCCAACTGCTGTGTAGGATATGAGCCTCATGGAGGAGTTGACAATGGAGTTTAAGGTGGACAGCTGGGAGGAGACCTTCTCATTCACCTCCGCAGCTAACGAACCTTGTAGAGTATCTCCTAGCTCTTTCAGGAGACCTTCTACAGCCTTGTAAAGTGGGATAAGTAGTTCAGCAATCGCAGTGAGAAAGTCACTGGCGAAAAGACATGCTTCCCGTATCTGTCCATTGTTCGAGAGTATTTATTCGGAGGATGAACAGATGAGGAAGTCTCTGCAAGTTCCTTCTTGGTGGTTGCTGCCACCACCACGGCATCTATGGATACCCCCTTGGTTAGAAAATCCTTCCCCGAAGGAGCGGACAAAAATTTGTTTGGCATCCAAGGGACCGGTTCCATAGTGTCAGGTGACTCCCACACCTTTCAACTAACTAGGTCCATTAGACATCGAAAGGTGGAGACACCCAGGAGGCTGAAGGTTGAGATCCAAAAGCCTTCAGGTACACTGACTCCTCATCAGAAGGGGTGGTGGCCTGCCAGCCACCTCTTTGCTTGAGGATCTCTAGAATATCTGCAAATGAGATATCATCAGAGGACAACCATGAGGACCCTTCTGACTCATCAAGGTCAGTGTCTGAAGTGATGGACTCGTCTGGGGAGTCATCATGCTTCTTCTTGCAGGTTCTCTTCCAATGTGGCTCCTCAGAAGGATATTCTGGGGAGGCCTCGGAGGAGAGGGGTTCATCCATTGGGGGATCCTGAGGCTCTGGATCTCTGCTGTCCTGTGGAATGGGTGGTGCAAAGACAGTAGCCGGTGCCTTAGGGAGACGAGTACTAGTATCTTTCTGTGGTGCTGAATGAGTAGACAACACACTCCTCATCAGCTCAAAGGCAGATCCCGCCGGCTCCAAAGACTCCCTCAGCTCCGAGGAGACAGAAGGAGGCACCAAAACCAATGAGATTGGACCCGAGGCCAATGTAGGAGCCAAGCTAACCCAGGCCAACACTCCGAGAGGTAGATTCGGCACCAAAGAAGATCGAGCCAAGAACCCCCCCCCCGGGGCTGACCAGGGAACCCCGGCTCCCAAACTTCCCAGATGGCACCGAGAGAGTCGGAGCAGATGTTGGCTCTGTGAACACCGAAGGGGGTCCTGGAACTGACGGATCCACAGTAAGTGGTACCAAGCACCCCAGCTCCGAAGGACCAGTTTGGCTCAGAGGAGGAACAACAGTGGGTATAGTAGGCTTCGAGACCAAATGGGTGGGAGCTGAGAATAATTTAGTCAGCGCCGGTGACTTCAGGAGTCTGCGCACTACCCATTCCATGTCATCATCTGATAAGCTCCTGGTGGACCTGGAAGATAGGGATGGAGAGTGAGACCTATGAAGGATCAGAGATCTCAATGTCGGAGAAACCAGCGAAATATTCATGGACCAGCTCCAAGTGGAAGTATCTTGCGGCTCCAAAGACTTTGGAGCCGAAGTACCAGGCCTGTCAACCAAAATGACTTCCGATGGCTCCGAGGACTGTGGAGCCAAGGAAGTAGTGGTCCTGGAATTTTTTGGAAGTTTGACTGGCGGCTCCGACTGAGCCGATGTTGTGGGTGAATGTCTTTTCTGAGACTTATCCTTTTTGGAGGAAGGAGACAAAGACGAGGAAGAGGAACTATGGATGGCTTCCTCAGAAGAAAGCTTTAAGAGCCCTTTCAGAATCAATTTGTTTCTCCTTTCCTGAAGTACTCCAGCACTAAAAGAATGACAAAAGGTGCAGTCTTCTTGGAGATGAATGGCAGCAAGACAATAAACACATATAACATGTCCAACAGTGATGGACATTTTTGGTGAGCACTTCTGACATTTGTTAAAGCCTGAAGGCTTATGTTCTCTCTCTTTTGGGTCTTTGGACATATTTAAGGTAAGACTCCAAAGGCAACAGCAACAACAACAAGAAAAAATTAGCTAAAGACTAATGAAGAGCTAAAGCTACACCAAAAGTCATTACAGGACAAACACAAGGAACAGACAACCAGGGGAAGAAAAATAGAAGAACCTCTAACTAAACCGTTTCTTTTTTTCTAGACAAGACAATAATACACTACAAGCCCTCTAACTTAAATGGGCGAATAGCTCTCTAACTTAAACAAGCTATAAGAAACTATCAGACAACACAACAACCACTACAAGGAATACCAAAAGGGCCTACAAAGCGAAGGTAAAAGCCATGCTAAATGGGAAAAAAACTATCACTACCTAACAAAGAGCAGCAAGGAAGCACAACGAGCTAAATATAATAAGAAATAAGCTATTTATAAGCAAATATAACAATTTTAGAAAAAGGTAATAGAAAATGTGTCAACTTAGCCACGGCCAAGATGAGCGCATCCAACCTCGTAAAGCAGCAAACAAGATCTGGGGAATTACACCACTGCATTGTGGGATACATTATTGCCACAAGCCAGGTTTGAGACTTTCAGCTATGTATTCAACCAAGTCAGAGCCAAGGATCGGCTCTGAACCCATCATTGTAAGAATAAAGGCAAGATAGGACAACATAACATCTCTCTTTTAGGCAGATGAACAGGGGACCTTTTACAGCCCGCACCTTTCCCAAGGTGACTGCAATGATCATGGACTCTACAGACAAATCTTTGGCCCTGAACTGTTTATCCTCCAAGGGAAGAAAAGAATGTTGTCAGGAGTATTGGAGATGGACTGAAAAGGAATCAGGACCTTTCTCCACCTCCTGAAAGATCAACTGAACAAGGTCATCAGCATAGTGAATCACCCAAGAGGTGGACAGTCGGGTGTTAAATAGTAGTTACACTGATTCCTCTGGGATAGGATTTTTTGGGACTTCCAGTAACCCCCTGTTTTAGTGACTCCAATGTGTCTCCAAAGGAGACATCATCAAAGGGAGACTTTAGAGGCCCTTATCTTTCATTGAATACAGTATCATCAGTGACAGATTTCTTCATGGGATGACAGTGCTTCTTCTACACTTTCTCTTTTGAGGGGCCTCATCGGTGGGAGGGGCTGGGGGGGTATCTGAAGAAGGATGGTTCAGATATCCAAGAATATGGCTGTCTGGGCACTCACTACTTCATATCCCCAAAACTGAACTACCTGAAGAGGGAAGGGACAGTAGGACTGAGAAGAACAACCTCGGAACAGAGGTCACTCCCCGTCCAGAAGAGACAGAAGTCTGGGCTGAACCAATGCATGCTGATGTTCCGAGATGCAGGGACTGCTCGAAGATGTATAAGTCGATGCCTGCTCCCCAGAATTGACAGCACAGTCTCTGCCCCCGAGAGGTTTCTGGATCCAAAAAGCCAAACAGCTCAGAGTAATCAGCAATTCTGGAAAAAAGAGCCTCTTTGGAATCAATGCATTTGGCGCTGGGAGGGTTGGGGCTGAATACTGTAAAGACTCAAAGGAGTGGACTGTCCTAGGAAGTATGATGAAAAATCAGTTTCATAGATGCTGTCAGAACCAAAGCAATATCTGTTTTGGAACCGAAGATCCTTTCGCTGGTGAAGATACAGATACCAATAAGGCTATCAGTTCTGTAGATGCTGTCAGAACTGAAACATTTGTTTCAGAACCAAAGATCCTCTTGGTGCTCAAGATTCAGATACCAATAAGGCTATCAATTCCATAGATTCTGTCAGAACTGAAGAAATATTTGTTTTAGAACCTAAGAACCTTTGGTGCCGAAGATGCAGATTTCGATAAGGCTATTGGTTCCATAGTTGCTGTCAGAACCATAGCAATATGCTTAAAAGCAGTCAGTTCAGTGGAACTTAAATAAACCAAAGCTCTGTACCATCTAGAAGATGGTGTCGAGAAAGAAGGTGGCATGGAACTGCTTCTGTTCTCTTCATTTTTTGTCAAAATAGAAGAAAGACTGATGAGGGAGACGTTTCACTTTCCTCCCTGCCAGCACCAGAGATGGCCTCTATCTCAAACATGAGTGTATTCTTAAAACAAAACACAAGTGTGTTATTTCTTCCTTGACACAGACAAGGGACCTGGCTCAAACAGAAAATACAGAAGGGAAAAAAATCAGACAGAAATGGGAATCTACTGGCCGCATAACTGGCACATCTTAAAAAAACAAAAGAGCCCTTAGGTTTTTCAACCAAGAGTTTTGAAGGGAACCAGAAACACACTTTCCCAGGAGAAAACTGCCGAACACATCCACTTACATAGTCAAACAAGATAGAGAGGAAAGCAAAACAATAACAAGATTTTTTTATCAATGAGAAGGAAGAACCTACCAACAATAGCAGGAAAGACTACAAATCTGTATGGAAGAAGAGAACAATCAATGATGGTGACAGAATACAATTTGTATTGACTAAAATGGATGGGGTAGAAATCATGGGATCACTACAGAATACCAAAATTCCACAATCCTGAGGACCAGACTCTCGAGATTACGAAATCCCGAACATTAAAAAAAAACATCCAACAAACTATTCTAACTAGTATGCAGGGGGCAAGCCCCCCTGCACCCCCCACACCCCCTGCAACTTAAATATACCAACTCCGAGATCACACTACAGTGGAGTGAATGGCAAAGTTCCCATTCCACATTGTACGGGAATCCCAATTCACTACTTTCGAGATTCCGCAATCTCGTGATTCTGGTCATCGGGATTGTGGAATTTCAGTATTCCGTAGTAATCCTAAAATCACATAGAAACAAGTAGAACTATATAGCGAAGGGAAAGGAAGGTTATAGATAGAAAAAAAAAGAAGTTATGTCCATACCATAACGTTCCATCTGTGTTGTCAATCTTCATTCATTCTTGATGAATGGGACTTGGTTCCGACTCTTAGAACTGGCTTGATAGTTATATAGTTTGTGCCAACCAAAAACTCTCGAGCTAAGATTCTACCCGTAATGCCCCTCTCTCCATTATCTCAGATTGAGATTGCAGCCAAAGTATAGGAAAACAGAAGCCCTGTCTAAGGCAAACCCTAAAAACCTCCCAGAACAAGTGTCCGAACCTCCAGAAGTCCTTTTGGAGGGGGCAGGCAGGTGGGATGCCAAGAATGAATGAATATCGACAACAAAGATGGAACATTATGATAAGGACATAACTTCTTTATCTGATGTTGTCAATCTTCATTCATTCTTGCTGAATGGGACAGACTAGCTCCTAGCTGGAAGTGGAGGAATCTTTTGGAGCATTTGTCCATCTTTATGTGGTAATACGCATGCTGAAGATCTACAGAGCACATCCAATCATTCTCCTCCATAAAGGAAAGGATAAACTGAACTGTGACCATCCGCAATTTTGTTCGCTGAACAAACTTGTTCAGAAGGCTGAGATCTAATACTGGTCTCCAGTCTCCTGTCTTTTTTAGCACTAAAAAGAACCTTGAGTAAAATCTGGATCCTTTTTGGTCTGGTGAGACTTCTTGGATGACTCTTTTTTTCAAGCAGCTTTTGAATCTCTATGGCTGCTAGAGCCCTCTGATCGGGTAGAACACTGGGGATTCATTTTGGGAACTTTGGAAAGAGACTGAAGGGAATTTTGTAACCTCTGATGATAATTCTTTGCACCCAAGTATCTGGAGTTATCATTAGCCAGGCTGTTTGGTACCATGAAAATTTTCCCCCGGCCGCTTCTAGAGGTAAGCAATCAGGCCACCATTCAGGAGCACTGGTAGGGCTGGCTAGAGAAGGAATCTCTGGAGCCCTGATTATGCAGACCTCCTCTGCCATGGGGAGGGCATCATCCATTAGAACTCACCCTCTGCCCCGAGGGGAGTATTCACCACGTGTCCTGAAAAGGCCCTTGGGATTTTTTGAACCACATTTTTCCACTCCTCTGATTCCTAAAGTAGGATCGTTGAGGCGTAGAAAGATGAATGTCCACAGCAGAAAGGGTCTTTCCATCTTTTTCACACCTGGCTAGTGTGTCTCTGACTTTGGGGCCAAACAAGGAAGATCTGTCAATAGGAGCATTGACAAAGGAAGACTGGAAAGGTTCTGTGAAGTCACACAAGCGCATCCAAGCAAGGCACCTTATGGCAATGCCTGTACCCACTGCTCTAGTTGTCCCTTCAGCTGCATGGGTGATGAGCCGTATGGACAAATTCGATACAAACTCCAGGGTGGCAAGCGGAGAGGCAAACTTATTCCTTACCTTGTCAGACACAGCTCCAGCTAGGGTATCCAACAGCTCCTTAATCAAATCTGTTTGGAGTCTAGCAAAGTGTGCCATGAGGTTCAAGAACCTGACAGCGAAAGTCAATGTTGCAAAAACCCACTTCCCAAACCTGTCCATCATCCGAGACTCTCGGTTATGAGGGTGGACAGTGGAACTCTCGTCAAGTTCCTTTTTGGTGGCCACTGCCACCACCATGGCGTCTACTGCTAAACCCTTTCTCCAATGTGGTTGATCTTCAGGAGCTGTTAAAAATTTTATCTGGCCTCTGGGGAATTGGTTCTATGGAATCAGGAGCCTTCTACACCCACTGAGTGATAAGTTTAATAAAGTTGTCAGCGGGTGGGGTCACCCAGGAAGTAGATGGGTGAGCACCGAAAGCCTGCAAGAACAGATTCTTCAGAGGACAGAATTGGTGGACTTCCAATCACCCCTCTGTTTCAAGATTTCTAGGATGTCTCCAAAGGAGACATCTTCATGAGGTGACTGGGGGGAACCCTTCCCTTCACCGTAATCTGTGTCTTCCATGATGGTTTCTTCTGGGGAATCTAGATACTTCTTTTTGCAAGTCTTCTTACAGGGTGGCTCCTCAGTGGATATCTCTGAGGAGGACTCTAAAGAAGAGGGGCCTTGAATGGGAACATCTTGCTGCTTCAGTGCCTGCTGTCCCAACATGAGAGGTTGTGGCAGCTGTGGTCCAGAAGGTACAAAATTTGTGACACTCCGGCAAAGATGGGGCCAGCGGAGAGCCCACAGAGGCTAAAGCTTTCTCCATGATCTGGAAGGCAGGTCCCCCCAAAGAGGTATGGGGTCTTGGAACCAAGAAAGACAACCTCGGAACTGGGGGTCACACCCCACTCCAAAGAACTGCCCTCCAAAACAGGAGCCAGTGGAGGGTCTGAAACTGTCAGGGTTCCAAGAGCAAAATGACAGCCCCAAGCAAATAATCGGTATGATACTGTAGCACCCCCCCCCCCGAACCGACAGCCAAACCATAATCCCAGGTATCTATCAGATCCAATGGAACTGAAGACATCAGAGCTGAGCACAGTACCGAAGAAGGAGCTTCTGTCAGCACCAAAATAGCTGGAACCAAGATAATCAAAATGGTGGGCTCCAAACGTAGAAAGGAGGTTGGAAGAGGATAATTTGGAGGAGTCCTGGGGGAATAGGCCTCAGCTCCAGGAGGGAGGAAGGGAGGTCTGCATGGGTGCAGGAAGACCCCTGGCTGCCAAAAGCTGATTCATCAATCTCACCACATCCACTTTGGAAAGACTTCTGGTTGAATGGACTGACATCCCTGAAGAAGACACTGGCCTGTTTACAAAAGGACTGCAGAGTTGACCCCAACATGGGTCTGCAGAAGGAGAATACCTTGTTCTGGGAGGTACAAATGCTTCAAAGTTCAGCATCGTAAGCTACGGAGCAGATGGAGAAGTCAGAACCAAGTGAGAAGTCAATGATGCTGGTGCCAACAAGGCTGGCAGTGCAGAGACAGTCAAGGTCAGTGCTGAGGAGAATGTCAGTGCCAAGGTAGTCAAAACTGGTGCAGAAACCGTCGGTACCAATGAGGACCTAACTGTCTGTGACGAAGGTTGTGTTACAATCAGTTTGGAATTTTACTCCTCAGTTCCAAAGACAAAGATGGAACTGGTGACTTATGAGATTTGGAGTCCAGTGCCAATGGTGAGGTTGGCATTGAGTGTATTCTCTTTTTTTGGTTCAGATTTAGAAGACTCTGGCTTAGAGAGGGCTTCGTGAAAGGAAGATTTCAACAATCCTTTTTTAAATCAGCTTATTTTGCCATTCTGCCAAAGTTCGGGCACTAAAACCTTAGCAAATCTTACATACAGTTTCTAAGGGGGGCACACCCAAACAATACACACATGAAAGATACCCATCTGAATTGGGAATTTTCCTGCCACAATCTTGACACCGTTTGAAGCCTGTTGTGCCCTTATGCTTCTCTGCCATTTTTAAGTAATCACTCACACACTCACTTTTAACAGACAGAACAAAAGCAAGAAACCTACTAACAATGGTAGGAATACCTATAATAGTTAGAGAAAAAAGGAAGATACCAGAGATGTTATCAAAGAGATTACCTAAGAAGTAAGAGGTGAAAAAGAGGGAATAAGTTACCAACGATGGTAATGTAACATACTGTTAGGTAAAATGGATAGAGAAAGATTATATACACACACTCAAAATGGTACAAAAGGCAGAAAAATGTACTATAAAAATATAGATTACATTTTGACAGAATATAAAGGTATAAAGAGATAACAAAAGCATTTAGCTAGACAGTATCGACTGATGCTTCTTGTTATCAGAGCGGCAAATGAGATCTGAGGTAAGGAGAGAAGGGCATTATGGGTAGACTCTTAGCTCAAGAATTTATGGCTGGCATGAGCTGTACAATGGTCAAGCTGGTTCCAAGGAGTTGGAACAGAGTCCCATTCATCAAGAATGAATGAAGATTGACAACATCAGGTTAACATATAATTGACTTCGCTCTAGAGCTCTGGCGAACGCATCTGTCTCTGAAAGCGGCAAATGAGATCTGAGGTAACTAGAAAAAAGGCATTGTGGGTAGGACTTAAGTTCGAGAGTTTTTGGTCACTACGAGCTGTAATAGTAGCCAAGTCGGTTCCAATATTCAGAAATGAACCCATCAGTCAAGGACAAATGAATATTGACAACACCAGATTACATTTTAAAATCTACAAATAGTTTATTAATTTGTATGTCTTTACTTCAATCACATCTGATACACCAATAAAATGATTTCCAATTGTGCTCAATATTTTTAAATAACTTTTCTTCAAAATGTTCCTGATCTTGTCACATACTATGGTTGATTTGTCTGTACAGTTTGTTTATTTCAGTTTTCAAAGTTACTGTTCAACCTTGCTTTCATTTCTCCTGGCCTTGTGTGCCTAGATCCTGATGTTAAACAGCTTTTGATTTTTTTGTATTCAAACAGTTTCCCTTTCAATACCTGCTACTAATACATGCATACAAATATCCCAGGCATGGGGAATAATACCCTTCTAGCCTGCCAGTATAAACAAAGAACCATTCCCATAATAAGTGCCTGTAGACTTGCCACTGAATGCATCAGTCCAATTAGTTTTACATAGTGACCATTTTGCTTCCATATAATCTGTTACTTATCCTCTCTGCATTGGCCTGAATTTCAGGTTGGCAGAATAATCTACCAGTAATTTAACCTTTATAACCTTATGGTCACTGCACATGAAGCTGGTATAAATTATCACAAAGTGACAATCATCTTCTTAGGAACACAAAGTCCAGTATATTCCATCCCATGGTGAGGTCTACTTACATTTGCCACAATTGTTGTTCTTGAAAATACATGGTAAATGATTTCCTTACTAATGCTGTAGAATAAATATTATTCCAGTCTGTTTCTGCTACATTTAAGTCCTCAGCTACTATGACTTTCCTTCCCATGTTTCATGTAAGAAATGTATGCTTCTAGGTCATCAGTACTTGACTTTGAAGATATATGCACTCCAACTGTAATTTGCATCTTCCTGTATCTAGCCTGCCCTCATCCTGCCTACGTAAACCACACCTGTGTGACACTGAAAGGTTTTAGCTGCCATAAACTAAATGTAGACATTGGGGGATTGTAAATCAAAAAAAAAAAAAAAAAAACTTGAGAAATACAGAGGAAAGAAAAGGACAAAAGAAATTCTAACCCTTTTCCAACTAGCCTCACCTAATTAAGTTTCAGATTTAAAAAAAAAATAGTTACTATCCAGTGTGGCCCGGTGATTATTTAAAAACTCCTCATCAGAGAGTTAAGGCCGCAGTGGTGCAGCGGTTAATGTTGTTGCCTCACAGCAAGAGGTTCTCCCGTTCGATTCTCGGCTGGAGCGCCTTCTGTGTGGAGTCTGCATGTCCTCCCCGTGGTCAAGTGATGTCTAAAGAAATGCAGGTAGGTGCGTGTGTGAATGGGTGTGCCTTCCTTGAAGGTTGGTTGTTGGGCTGGCAACTCGGCACCGTAAAAATCCACTGCCAATCATTAGCGGACCAGAGTTCCGCTGTAACCAGGAAAAGCCAAAAGACAAATCAAATCCTCATCAGAGAGTACAGCTTTCAATTGTAAACCTACCACAAGGAGCCCTAATCTACCCTTGTATCACATAAAACAATGTTATTAGTATTAATGTGTTTATTAATCTGGCTGAATTGCACCATACCTCATATCAGTTACATCAGTTAGCACATACCCTTTCAGCAAGTTATTTTGTATTATGACTGATTACCTCTACTCGTGTTGTTACTGTCCCTTTTTTCTAATTTACTCACTGTTCTCTAGTAGAGTGTCCTTGTCTTTTCCCCAGCAAAATATCAGATCTTCTTAGAGTGTTGCTTCATTTCCTTCACTTTATCCTGCATCTGTGTTTAAAATACAGGACATAGTTTTGCTGCCAGTCCTTCTGCTGGAGTAACAGGTTTTCCCTTTGTCTTGGAAGTTACTGACTAAGGGATGCCTTGTCTTCTTCCCTTCCCTCAAGTTCTCTCTTTCTTTGTCAAGCTCCTTCAAGGCCTGTGCCAGGCAAGACCCTTAAGAGAGATTTACAGAGAAGCTTAAACAGAAGGTTCATTTCTTACAGTGCCCAGTGGATAGGATAAAGGCATTCTGTTTATTTCTAGTCTGGGCTGAAAAGTAAATTCTAGTATATCTCTTACTTTCAGGATAGAGCCCTTTCTCTGCAGCAGGGATAGGATATATTATTTTGCTGGACTGTTTGAAATTTTACTGAGATTGGTATGGGTTGCCTTTTCAGTGCTGCTTTTGGGGTGCATACTATGTGTGCCTTCCCTATTTTAATTTCATCCAAAGGAATCTCACTATCGCTATTCAGGCATTTTTTTTTCATAAAATCTTTACAGTTGTTCTCCTCTACTAATTCAGGAAATGCTGTAAAGTGCAACTTTTCTATTCAGGAAATATCCTCTCATTATACTAGTTTTTTTACAATTTCTTCTCGTCTTGACTCTTGTTCAATCATCATTTCTCTCAATTTCTTTCTCATTGCCTGCATCTTGGAGATTTCACCTGAGTGCTTGGAGAGGGCTTCCTCCATTTCCTGGAGTTTTATGTTGCTGTATGCAATGTGCTCTAGGACAGTGCTACTTATTTTAAAGACTGCCCTTTGCATTTGATCTATTATGTCTCCTAATGACTCTGTAGTTGGTTCCTCAAAGGCTGCCATTATTGACTGTCTCTCGCCGGTCAATGCCTTTGCTTAGGAATGTATTGTTTAAATTAAGATTTTCTTTTTCTTGGGGGGGGGGGTCTTTTTTACATTATCATTTTCTTCTTAAATGGTTATTAAACCTCATTGGCACACTGGTGGATTTCTAGTTTTATGTTATTTAATGTTTTTTTACAGTTCAGAGGTCTGCAGTTTGCTGTTCATACAGCCATCACCATAGCAGAAATCCACACACACATACACACATACACACACACTCACTTGTACACACACGCAAACACAAACACAAATATATATACACTGTTATCTATTTTTACATTTGAAGACTAACATTATTAAACCTATGCAGAAAATACATAGCCATAATTAAGCACAAGATATTATTTTCTATAATCTGGCTATATCATGGAATATTAATCTGCTCTCTGGCCTAATCAAGAAAATTTATCCAAACTTCATTGGGTACATCAGTCAACTAGACCTACATAAAGTACAGTAAATCTAACTTTTAGTTATGTACTTACCATAACTTCGGATGTATGGGATCCATCTCGCCTACATTCACAACAGATGGGTTCGGAGCCGATCCATCGGCTCCGACTCGGCAACTAATACACTAGCACGAAGTCTCTCATTGGCTGGGCTACTCCCTATCCCAGGATGCACTACACCTGCTTCCCCAGATCTTGTTTGTTCGCTTTCATACACCCATGCAAACACAGAAAAACTAATAGTCACTATAACCAACTAAAGTTCTTCAAGAAAGATCGCCAAGAAAAAAGAGACTACAGCTCCTCTAAATCCGAATGGAAGGGGGAAGGAGGGTGGGTACTTATGAATGTAGGCGAGATGGATCCCATACATCCGAAGTTATGGTAAGTACATAACTAAAAGATGTAATGGGATCCTATCTCGCCTACATTCACAACAGATGGGACAGCGTCCCTAGCACCTACATCCCGGGTGGCTCATTGGAACACACTCCTGAGAACTGTGAAACCAAAGGAAGCTCTGCCTCGAGAAACCACATCCAATTTGTAATGAGAAATGAAAGTGTGCGGAGAAGTCCAGGTTGCCGCAGCACAAATATCATCTATTGATAACTTGGAGTGAAAAGCTACGGAAGTAGCCATTGCCCTGGTAGAATGAGCCTTGACTGGAAAGGGAAGGTCTTTGTTAGCCTGTGAATAAATAAAAATGATACAATCTTTAATCCATTTAGATATGAAGGTTTTTGTTACTGGTTGACCCAATTTGTTCACTGCAAAGGAAACAAACAATTGATTTGATTTCCGCGTTTGAGCGGTTCTATTCAAATAAAAGCAGTTGTCTATGTACGTCCAATTGATGCAAAGTATATTCTGCGTTATTAGAGAATTCTGGAAAAAGACAGGGAGTTCTATACTTTGTTGAATACAGAAAGAGGAGGCCACTTTTGGTATAAATGCAGGGTTTAATTTCAATGAAACTCTATGCTTGTGAAAAATCAAATAGGGAGGATCAGAACAAAGAGCTTGAAGTTCTGAAACTCGCCGAGCAGACGATATGGCTAGTGAAAAGGCCGTTTTCCAAGACAGAAATTTTAAATCACAAGTAGCAGCTGGTTCGAAAGGACGGGCAGTTAGGGCAGCAAGAACCATATTCAAATCCCAAGGCGTCCCAGGTTGAGATAAAGGAGGCCTAAGGAGCCAAGCCCCTTTAAGGAAAGCCTTACAAAGTTTGTGAGACATCAATGAAGGTTCAAATGAAGCATGAAAATTAGAGATCGCCGCTAACTGAACCTTAATGGTAGAAACTGAAGAGCCCGACTGAAAAAGGGAGGCCAGAAAATTCAGAACCTCCGATACTGGTGCAGTGAGAGGATCTATACCCCGTTCTTGAGCCCAGAAGGCAAACCTTTTCCATTTACTGGAATAAAGTTTGATGGTGGAAGGTTTATGAGAAGAAGACAGTATGTGGACCACGTCCGGCGAAAGAGCATTGTCTCGGACTAAGGACGGAAGTGGAGTAACCATGCTGCAAACTTCAGGGACCTGAGAGACGGATGAAGCCATCCTGACTGATGAGTCAACAGGTCTGGCACCGGATCCAGAAACCATGGACCTTCTATCGCATGCCTCTGTAGGAAAGGAAACCAAACTTGACGAGGCCAGTGCGGGGCAATCAAAATCATCTCGCTCTCCATGTAAATGGCCTTCTGTATCACCCTCGGTAGGAGGGGGAACGGAGGGAAGACGTAGAGAAGACCGGGGGGCCAAATGTGAGTCAGAGCGTCCCTGGGAATCTGTCCCTGAGAAGGGAACAGTGTGAAGAACTCTCTGCATTTCGCATTGTGAGGGCTGGCAAACAGGTCGCAGCAAGGAAGACCCCATCTGTCGAAGATTTTCGCAGCTATACCCTGGTTGAGGGACCACTCATGGGGTAAAAGAATGGTCCTGCTTAGTCTGTCCGCAATCACATTGGACTTCCCCAGTATGTGCGTTGCCATTAGAAAGCGGTTGGTAGCTACCGCCCAGTGCCAAAGTCTCATGGCTTCTCTGCATAGTGGGTAAGACCTGGTTCCACCTTGCTTGTTTATGTACCACACCACCGACATGTTGTCGGATAGGATAGTAATCAGGCCCTGTGGGAGAGCGTGATGGAGAGCTTGGAGTACCAATAGTACCGCTCTCATCTCCAGGACATTGGTATGCAAATGCGTTTCCTGGATCTGCCATGTGCCTTGGACCGACCTGTCCAGGTAATGACCCCCCCACCCTACCTGGGAGGTGTCCGTAGTCACAGTGGCAACGGGACGTTGAGGTATAAAGGGTCGCCCCTGGTCTAGATTTGATTGGAGAAGCCACCAATGCAGATCTCGACGGCAACTTTCCGTGATTATGATTAAGTGGTTCAAGGGAAGTTCCTGATAAGACCATTGAACCGACAGTAGCCATTGTAAAATTCGCATGTGAAGTCTGGCCAAGGGAACTAAAAGTATGGTCGACGCCATCGAGCCCAACAGTTGTAGGATCCGATGGGCCGGGGCTCTTAGTAGGGGAAGACAGGATTTGACTTGATCTTGTAAGACCTGAATTCTTGCTGCCGGTAAAAAGGCCGCATTCTTTTTGTGTCTAAGTCTGCGCCTATGAAAGTAATACGCTGAGATGGCTGTAGTACAGATTTTTGCAAATTGAGCGTGATCCCCAAGAAGCGGCCCAAGGTGAACGTGGCTCTGGCTTGGAGTAGTAGATGCTCGGAGGTGGCAGTAAGGAGTCAGTCGTCTAGATAAGGAAACACCTGGTATCCCCGACTTCTCAGGTGAGCAGTTACCACTGCCAGACACTTGGTGAACACCCTGGGGGCTGTGGTGAGACCAAAGGGCAGTGCTCGGAACTGGAAATGACTGACTCCGAGTGAGCGTAAATGTCTCCTGGACTCTTGAGCTATGGGAATGTGATAGTAAGCGTCCTGGAGATCTATGGAGCACATCCATGCATCTTTTCCAGCAAAGGAAGAATAGATTGAAGAGTGACCATTGAATTTGGACTTCTTCTGAAGCGATTCAATGAACTGAGGTCCAAAATGGGCCTGAAGTCCCCTGTCTTTTTTGGTACCAAAAATAATCTTGAGTAAGTTCCTGATCCGATCTGGTCGATGGGGACAGGCTGGATGGCTCTTTTTCTAGCAGCTTTGAAACCTCTAATGCTGCCTGATCCCGCTGACTGGGTGGTGCGTCCGGGATTTCCCTTAAAGAAAGGGGGGGTTTGTTGAAGGGGATGATATAACCTCTGGTAATAATGCGAAGCACCCACTGATCGCTTGTTATGGATTCCCAAGCTTGTGGGTGCGCCGCAAAATGACCCGACTGGCTCGGAGTTGCACAGTCGGGCAACAACTCAGGAACGCTGGTTGTATGAAGAACCACGAAAGGAATCGCAGTCTCCAGAGTTACGGGGGCCTCTGCCACCTCTGGGCGGCATCTTCCAAAATCCCCTGCCTCTGGAGGGAATCACTGGGTGGAGTAGGGAAAGACTTCTGAGATTTTCTAAACCACATTTTCCCTCCTCTCCCAGCCTTGGGATAAGGCCTAGAAGGAGCGGAAAATCGGGCCCCACGGCAGTCAAAGTCTTGCCCTCCTGCTCGCACCGAGTTAGTGTGTCCTTCACCTTGGGTCCAAACAAAGATGACCCATCAAAGGCGTCGGAAGGAAGACTTGAAGGCCTCCTTGAGCGAACACAAGCGTAACCAGGCTTGTCTCCTGAGGGCAACGCCTGTTCCCGCTGCTCTACTCGCCCCTTCGGCCGCATATGAAATGAGCCTCATGGACGAGTTAACAATAGTAAAAAGGGTAGTCATCTGTGCGCCAACAGTCGGGCCAGCGCCTCAGGTAGGTTACCAACAAGAGAGTCATTTAGCTCTTTGAGAAGATCCCTTTGGAGCCTCGTAAAATGACATAAGTAGTTCAGCGACCGTAAGGCAAAGGCCGCTGAAGACAGGGTACGCTTCCCATACCTATCCATACTCCTAGAATCCTTATTAGGAGGATGAACAGACGTCGAAGCCTCTGCCACGTCCTGCTGTGTGGCAGAAGCCACCACCAAAGCATCTACAGGCACACCCTTTGTGAGAAACTCCTTCTGGGGGGGGGCTGACAAAAATTTATTGGGCCTCGCAGGCACCGGTTCCACAGAATCAGGGTGTTCCCACGCCCTTCGAGAAACCAAATCAAGGAGTTCATCAAGGCGGAGACACCCAGGAGGCGGAAGGCTGGGCCCCAAAGGCCTTGAGTAAGACTGACTCCTCAGCTGAAGGGGTTTTGGCTTGCCAGTCACCTCTCTGTCTCAGAATCTCCAAGATATCTGAGAAGGAGATATCATCCGAAGATGATTTGGGGACCCTTCTGCGTCATCGAGGTCAGTATCCGATGTAACAGACTCATCTTGGGAGTCTACGTGCTTCCTCTTACACAATTTCTTCCGTGGGGTTCGTCCGAAGCAGTTTCGGACGGACCACCCGAAGAAGGAACCCGATGGGGGTATCCTCAGGCCCTGGGGCCCGCTGCCGGGGGGCTGCAACACAACAGAGGCACCAGTCTCCAAATCTAGGGACGGTGAGGTAGAATCTTGCTGAACCGGCAAAGGCATGGCCAGCCAGCTCCTCATGGCCTCAAAGGCCGGACCTCCAGAATCCAAGGAGGTCACTGGTCTAGAGGCCACGATGGCACTGGGAATTCCAGCAGCCGATGCTCCGAGAGGAAGACTAGGCACCGAAGCACCCAATCCCAAAGTGTTCCCCTCGGGCCCGGCTGAAGAGGTCGCAGTACCAAACCCTGAACCGGAGGACAGGGTAGGAAGCACAGTCGGAACCGAGAGATCTCGAAGGGGTCTCTGCTCTGACTGTATGGCTCCGCTTTGCTCCACCACCACCGACTCCAACGGCTCCGAGGAGGTTGGAGGAGGAATCGAATGTGTTGGAGGGGGGATCGGCTCCGAAGCTAACTGTGCTGGAGCCGAGACCAATTTAGTAAACACTGGAGATTGGAATAGCCTCTGTAAAACCCTATCCAGGTCCGAATCTGAAAGTCTCGATGATTTAGAGGAGGTAGACAATCGAGAAGACTTTCCTCTCGGCTCCGAGAGAGAAGGGGACCGGCTCCGTAACGGCTCCAAAGCTATCGGCGCCGACTCCACCACAGCATGGACCACCATCGGCACCGAAGGAGCCTTCTTCGGAGCCGAGGGGGAAGAGTCTGAGCTGCACACTTCCACCGGCTCCGAAGCCATTGGAACCGATGGAGGTGATTCACCTCTCGATACTCCAACTTGCGGCTCCGAAGGCAATGGAGCCGAAGTAGGAGGTATCGAGGCAGACCCTTCGACCCTCGGCCCCGAAGTCAGTGGAGCCGAGGAAGAAGAGGTCAATTTTGTCTTTTTAGAAGTCGGCTCCGACGGACTTGTCGGAGCCGACGGTCTTTTCTTTTTGGAAGCAACAGGTAGATCTAAGGCTTCCTCAAAAGAAGGTTTGATAAGCCCTTTCAATATTAATTTGTTCTTGCGTTCTTGAAGAACTCTAGATGAGAACGCATGACAGACGCTACAAGTCTCTTGCAGATGTTTCGGCCCCAAACAATAAACACATACTGAATGACTGTCTGTAATGGACATTTTATATTTGCACCGAGTGCATTTTTTAAAACCTGACTTTTGTTCCTTAGACATGATACAGGCCACAACAAGTACAGCACTATACACAAATTGCGCCAACTGAAAAGCGCGAGACACACTGGCGCGAGTACTGGTGACAGTTTACCTCACAACAATTTGAAACAAGTTAAACGGCCCAAAGCCCTCTAATTTAAACGGGCTTTGCCCGAAAACAACTAACCAAAAGTTAATAAAAACCTAATAGCACTCAAAGGTAGGGCAAAGGCCCTCTAACTTAAACGGGCCTTACCCGACTGAACAAATTAAATTTTTTTGGAAACAAGCACTCAACAAAAAAACAATAAGAAATAGCTGTTAAAACAGCTGTTTGGTTAATATGGACAAAAATTCCCTAGGTCAAGGACCAATAAGGTAAAAAGAACCACTTAGCTCCAGCCAAGTCGAGACCACGTCCAGCTTGTTAAGCGGCAAACGAGATCTGGGAAGCAGGTGTAGTGCATCCTGGGATAGGGAGTAGCCCAGCCAATGAGAGACTTCGTGCTAGTGTATTAGTTGCCGAGTCGGAGCCGATGGATCGGCTCCGAACCCATCTGTTGTGAATGTAGGCGAGATAGGATCCCATTACATCCATACAATAACCAGAAGCACTATTTATAAAACTGCTAAATAAACAATCAGGCACTCACAGACACACGTACACTTACAAGTATACACACACACTCTATATATATATATCTATATATATATATATATATATATATATATATATATATATATATATATATAGATAAATATATAGATAGATATACAGATACAGACATATATAGATAGATAGATACAGATAGATATATGTGTACATGTAAAATTGCCTTTTTACATTTAATTTCCAGTTTACTTATCTTTAATGAGGTAAATGAACTAAAAGATTGTAACCCATATGAACTTCTTCATCTCTTCTCTTAGTTTACAATTCAAAGACCGCATTATACATCCCCTATAGCACTTTCACAACTTTTCCATTACAAAGAGAGCTTTTCCAGACATATAGAAACATACTGTTATTAAACTACTCCTGCCAAAAAATAAAATAAAAGAAGACTTAAGACCAATAGTCAGCATTCCAGCTTTAGAAAAAAGAAAAAAAGAAAATGTATTCACATACAATCAAGCAAATAACTACAATATTCTTTCTAAGCTACTACATGACTTCTGAGATGGTACATCACCCAGGCTGTACTATGGACTCTAACTGATATCATATTAAACAAACTCAATGGTCTTTTAACAGCAGTAGACTTTCACATCTTAATATGGTCTCTGAACTAGTTAAATACAATCGCCTCCTGACAACCCATGAAAACATCTGGCTTCAGTAATATCATCAAATGGTTCTCTAGCTACATCTACAAACGATCCTTCTCAGTTAAAATCAGCTCCACTTTGTCACACTTTGCCTGTTTACTTCAAGATTTTCTACAGGATGCTTGTTCTAGTCACAGTCCTCTTCCGTATTAGTCAAAGAGAAGAATAGCTGCTTAAAACAGTAAGTTGAAGCAGATAACAGGCCAAAGAAGAAAGAAATATGTAGTCAGATAATGCTGACTAAAAAAGCATGAAGGGTAAGGATTGGAAGTGTAGTGAAAACCCTCTTAAAATTCACCTAACAAAGGTTAAAAATAAAGAAAATTACAACCAGAAGACAGAACAAATACGAAAAATTCAGAAGAAAACTAACTGCTCACAGCTGTTTGTGAAAAATCTTGTGAAAATGCCAAAATGCATATGCTGTGGCCATTATACCACGTTAATTCTTGTGCACAACAACTGAGATCTAGAAAGGAAGACCTTCACAGTGCACTATGGGATAAATGGGAAAGATTTAAGCACCAAGTTATCCTAAAGCCTGCCAGCATTGGCAGTGCTGTTACAGAGGATGATATTCTCATATCAGATCATAGAGATTTATGAGGCCAGCCAAGCAGTAGATCTTTAGTACAACAAATGTTCTTTGATTCAGTGATGTCAGTCCTGCTTGGAAGTAGCTTACTGTGGTAAGCATAACAAAATGAAATAGTATAAGACAGCCAACTGGAAACAGTTAAGTTTGACATTGGTTGTTCTTTCCTCTTGCCTTCATAGGAAATGAACAGCTGGTCATCTTTCCTAAAAAACTGAGTTTTGTGTAGGTAGTATCTGAGCTGCCTGTGTACATCCAGAGAGTGAATAATTACTTCTCCCTTGTTCTTTAGCTCAGGAATGAAAACTGGGAGATGGATAATCTGGCTTAAAGTAAATTCTAAACTGACGTGAGGCATAAAGGGAGGATTTGCTCTCAAAGAAACCATATTCTTGTGAAAAATAAGATAGGGTTAACTCACCTTAGGTGCTTGTAACACAGATACTTGACTAGCAAAATGTTAGTGCAATAAGCAACACCATCATTAATGTTAAGAACATCAAATCAGTTTTATGAGCTAGCTCAAATGGAAATTGAGTGAGCATCTCAAGCTCAAAACAGCGACTCCAAGAAGAAACCACCTGTTTTTGAGCTGGGAAAATATTTAAGACTCCTTTCAAAAAATGTTTACCTTGAGCACTGACAGAAATGGGGAGATCTAAATGCAAACAAGCAGAAATGGCTGACCAATGAACATTTTCTTTGAGTGACACTAACTAGAAAATCTTTTGCACTTACCCATATATAATTTTCTAATAGTAGGTTTTCTGGCCTTCAGTATCTTCTGCACATCCTCAGAAAGTAGATGCCCGAAAGGTATCAACATGGTATCATTTAGGCAAATGAAAAGTTTGCAGAGTAGGGTGTTTTAAACTCCCCTCGTCTTATATGTTTACATCTGGTCTTTGAGGAAGTGTGGGGTAATTGCCATTGGCCAGAATGAAAAGATGGGATGACCATTGTTGCCTTGGTCAAAAGGGAGTCACTATCACAATTTTTGGAAGTCCTTCAAGATTTTTAGAAGGTAATACGTGCAAACAGTGGAAAATTGTATAGGAACATTCCCATCCATGCAAAGGAAAAAGCATCTGTCTTCTAGGAGTCCTGGAGCAGAAATTCTCTAGTTGTTTGTTTTTGAAGGGAGGTGAAAAAAAGAAGTTATGTCTTACCATAACGTTCCGTCTGTGTTGTTTATCTTCTTTCATTCATCACTGATGGGAGTAGGCATCTTTACCAAGCTCACACCAGCCAAAAAAACTCGAGCTAAGTCTCTAACCAGAATGCCCTTCTCTCTGTTACCTCAGATCGAGTCTGCTAGAGAAAGATAAGTAAAACCGAGGCAACTTCTGTGCAAATACCCTAGGACACCACTTAGACTCAAATCATCCCCCAGGAGCCTTTGGAGGGGGAAGGAGGGTGGGAAGTGATGAATGAAAGATAAACACTACAGATGGAATGTTATGGTAAGACATAACTTCTTTACCTGATGTTTTAATCTTCTTTCCATTCATCACTGATGGGACAGAATATCAATCTACCTTGAGGTCCAAGGGCAGCCCTTATGAACGAACATTCCTGAGTAACACTGAGCAGAAGGTAGCTTTCAGCTCTCCCTCAGTCCAATTTGTAATGATCGATAAAGGTATGAGGCTTAGCCCAAGTAGCTGCAGTGCAGATGTCATCCATGGAGACCCTGGAATGGAAAGCTACAGATGTTGTCATAGATCTAGTGGAGTGAAATTTAACTTTTGGCATAGGTTTATTACTGAGGGAATAGATGAAACATATGCAGTCCCTTAGCCATTTTGATAATGTAACCTTGGAAACAGCCTCTCCTATTCTGGGCCCAGAAAAGGAGATGAAAAGCTGTTCAGACTTATGGAAAGGTTTAGTCCTGTCTAGGTAAAATCTTAATTGTCTATGTACGTCTAAGGAGTGAAGCCAGTACTCTCCTCTATTGGCAAAATTCAGAAAGAACACCAGCAGATCAATGGTCTGGTTTATGGAGAATTCAGAAACAACTTTAGGAAGGAAGGATTGTTTCATCCGAAGTGATACTCTGTCTTTATGAAAAAATAGATAGGGTCTCTTGATTCACAATCCCTGCAGCTCCAAGACCCTTCTGACATATGTGATGGCTGCCAGGAACAAGGATTTCCAAGATAAAAACTTTAGGTTACACTTTGCAGCAGATTCTCAAAAGGTTTTTAAGTCAAAGACTGAAGGACTAAAATGAGGTTCCATGGTTCCACAGGCTGTCTGACAGGAGGTCTGATATGAGAGGTCCCCTTGAGGAAGGCCTTGCAAAGGTGTAGAGAGATAAGGGGGGTGCCATCTATACCATTGTGGAAATTAGAAATTGCCGCTAGATGTACTCGTACGGTGGATGCAGAGGCCCCATTATAAAAAAACTTAGCCAGGTATTGAAGCACTGCAGTTACTGGAGCTGAATACAGGTCTAGCATGTTATCCTTGGACCAGATGGGAAAACCTTTTCCATTTATCCTGATATAGTCTTCTGGTGGATGGTTTATGAGAGGCCAGAATTATGTCTTGAACAGGCGAGGAAAGATTAGCTTGCCTGGTGACTAACAGAAGTGGAGAAACCAAGCTGTCAGCTTGAGACTGGACAAATTTGGGTGACTCAACTCTTGGGGGTGAGTAATTAGATCTGGTAGAGGGTCCAGAATCCATGGCGGGTATACTAGGTGAGGCCGAAGGAAGGGGAACCAAACTTGTTGAGGCCAGAATGGAGCTATGAGGATCACCTTGCATCTCAACTGAAGAGCTTTCTTTAGAAATTGTGGAATCAGGGGGATGGGAGGTTAAGTGTAAAGAAGTCCCGTGGGCCAGTCGTGGATTAGAGCATCCCTCAGTGACTCCCCCTCCAGGGGAAGTAGGGCGAAATAGCTGCTGCACTTGTTGTTCGATGGGGAGGCAAAAAGGTCACAGCAATGCTGGTCCCAGTGGCTGAAGATTTCTGTCACAACCTCGGGATTGAGAGACCACTCGTGAGGCATCAGAATGCATCTGCTCAATTTGTCTGCAATCACGTTGGAGCTCCCCGGGATATGCACTGCTATCAGAAAGCAGTTGGAAGCTATTGCCCACTGCCAAATTCTCATGGCTTCTCGACATAGGGGGTAGGACTTGGTTCCTCCTTGTTTGTTGATATACCAGACCACTAACATATCGTCTGACTGAATCGCAACTGTCCCGGATGGAAGAGCCGAATGAAAGGTTTGTAACCCTAACAGCACAGCTCTCAGTTCCAGAACACTGATATGCAGGTGGGCCTCTGAGGTGGACCATGTGCCTTGGACTGTCTTCCCCTGGAAATGCCCCCCCCCCCCACACACACCCAATTAGGAAAGCATCTGTGGTCATAATGGCTCTGGGCTGAGGGGATTGAAATGGGCAACTCCAAAGTTCTACATCTGGCCTCATCCACCAAAGGAGGTCCTGTTTGTAAGAGTTAGTTATTCGAATCTGGTAATAGAGGGGGTGACAGTTTGGGAACCATTAACAAAGAAGAAGCCATTGCAGGATCTGCATATGTAGCTTTGCTAGAGGCACTATTGGGATTGAAGCTGCCATAGAACCTAGGGCCTAAAGAGCTTCCCTTGCTGAGACATTTGTTTGAGAGAGTATCACTCAGAGCTGAAGTCTCAATCGGTGGAGTCTGTGAATTGGGAGTGATACTAGACAGGACTGAGTATTGAGCACTGCTCCAATGAACTCTATTTGTTGTGTAGGGGTAAGGTTTGCTTTTCCCAATGAATCGTTATTTCCAACAATTTTGCCAGAGACAGAGTATAATGCAGTGCTGTTACCAGAAGATACTTTGTGGGGGGTGGTGAGGAGCCAGTCATCCAGATATTGAAACACCTGGAATCCTTGTAGTCTCAGGTGAGCTGTAACCACTGTCATGCATTTCGTGAACACTCTGGGGGGGCTATAGAGAGACCAAACAACAGGGTACAAAATTGATAATGAATGGCCCCTAGCCGGAAGCGAAGCAGACTCCTCGAGTGTTTGCCCATCTTGATGTGGTAATACGCAATCGTCTTCTCTTAAAAAGGGAAGAATGGACTGAACCATGACCATCCAGAATTTGGTTTGGGTGACAGACTTGTTTAAACTGTTGAGATCCAAAATGGTCTCCAGTCCCCTATCTTTTTTGGCACCAAATAGAATCTTGAGTAAAATCCAGATCCATGCTAGTCTGGTGGGACTGGTTGGATGACTTTTTTTGAGACAGCTTTATAATCTCTGAAGCTGCTTTTTCCCTTTGACTGGGTGGAATGGCGGGAAGTTTTCTTGGAAGGTTTGGCTGACAAGAAAGGGGAATGGTGTAACCTCTGGTGATGATAGTCTGCACCCAACGATCAGTGGTAATGGATTGCCAGGCAGCTTGGTGCAGAGAGAAACAACCCCCAACTGCTTCCAGAGGTAAGCAATCAAGCTGCTTCTCAGGAGCGCTGATCAGGCTATCTAGAGAAAGAGTCCCTGGAGCCTTTGTTTCAAGGACCCCCTCTGCCTCTGTAGGGGTGTCTGCCGGAATTGTTACTCCCTCTGCCCCTGGGGATATCATCACCACGTACAGCATGGAAAGGACCCTGAGATTTTTTGTGCCACATTTTTCCACTCCTCTGATTCCTGGAGAAGGTACACTGAGGGTTGGAAAACCATAGGCCCATGGAAGACAGGGTCTTTCCATCTTGCTCGCACCTGGCTATTGTGTCCATCACTTTGGGGCCAAAAAGGGATGAAGCTTGGATAGGAGCATTCAGAAAGGAAGACTTGAAGGGGTCCGAGGTCGCAAATGCCCATCCACGCATGATGCCTCATGACAATGCCTTAACCCGTTGCTCTAGCCACCCCCTCGGTTCCATGTGAAAGCAACCTCATGGACGAGTTGGATATCGATTCCAGGGTTGTGGAGCTGTGAGGCCACTTTGTCCCTGACCTCATTGGACAACTGTCCTGCGAGAGTCCCAGAGAGTTTGGAGATCAAGTCCCTCTGGAGCCTCGTGAAATGTGGCAGATGATTCAGGGACCATATAGCAAACGTCTCTGATGCAAAACCTCGCTTCCCAAGTCTGTCCGCCGCCTGGGGCTCCTTGTTGGGCGGACGGACAGTGGGACTTTCCTCAGTCAAGTCCTTTTAAGTGGCTGCCACCACCACCATAGCATTGACCCTTTAGACCAGTGAGGGTTCTCCTCGGGAGGGGAAAGAATTTTGTGTGGTCTCCAAAGGATCGCCTCAATGGAATCATAGTTCTATGGAATCAGAGTTCTTCCAAGCACGCTGCACGGCGGCAGGTGGGGTCACCCAAGAGGTAGAAAGCCAAGCACGGAAAGCCTGCAGGAACATGGACTCCTCAGATGAAGGGTTGGAGGGTTTCCAGTCACCTCTCTGCTTAAGCATTTCCAGGATGTCTCCAAAGAAGACATCATCAGGAGGTGACCAAGGGGACCCTTCACCATCATCGTAATCTGTGTCATCAGTTAAGGACTCCTCGGGTGAGTCCACTTGTTTCCTCTTCCACATCCTCTTTTGAGGGGGCTCCTCAGTGGGGGTCTCTGAGGAGGACTTGGAAGAGCGGGTACCCTGAACAGGAGTGTCCTGCGGCTCTTCTGCCCAGTGTTCTGGGGGGGGGTGTCTGTGCCAGCTATAGCTCAGGGGGGGGGGAACTGGAATTCCGACATCAATGGAGTGCTGCCAGAGAAGCAAGAGCCCTCTCCATCACGTGGAAGGCAGGCCTGCCTGAAGAGGGATGGGAGCCAGTAACCGAGAAAGACAACCTCGGAACCAGGGTCACACCCTGCTCCAAGGAGCCCGCCCCTATGGGTGGAGCCTCAAGCAGGATCAGTGCAGAGGAGGCTATCAGTGCCAAGGAAGGAACCGAGGGTAAACACGGCTCCGAACAACTGGTTGAGGTGCCCGTCCCCCAATCCCCAGACTGAGGAAGGACCAGTTCCGCAGGAACCAAAGACCAAAGGGGCAAACTCGGGGCCAGAGTGAGATGCCGGTGCCAAGGTGA
Source organism: Protopterus annectens (assembly GCF_019279795.1). Taxonomy (NCBI): domain Eukaryota; kingdom Metazoa; phylum Chordata; order Ceratodontiformes; family Protopteridae; genus Protopterus; species Protopterus annectens. The sequence goes on from NC_056740.1 coordinate 345,742,299, forward strand.
TGGGTTCCAAGAAGGATGTCGGAGCAGAGGGCTTTGGAATCGGGATGGTCGAAGGAGGAGTGTAAGATGGAGTCCATGGATAAGTTAACCTAAGTTGTGCAGGTGGATGGGTCTTAGAAAGTGTGGGTATCCCCCTGGCTAACAACAGCTGGTCCATAAGATGCACCATGAAGTGTTCAGACAGGCTCCTGGTGGATCTATTGGATACTCCAGACGATGAGTCAGGACATTCAATGAAGGGGCTATACAGTTGGCCCAGAAACGGATCTATGGAAGGGGAGTATCAGGTCCATGGTGCAAGGTCTGCCAGCACCGATGTCTCAAATTTCGAGACCAGTAGTAAAGGGGTCAAATCCAGTGAAGTCAGTATAAGGCTCTGTGCCGAAGTGGTTGGTTCTAAAATTGTAACTAATGAAGAAGTCAAAGGTGTGCCCTGAGCGGAATGGGCCGCAGGTGCCGAAGTCGAAATAGGCATAGTAAGGTCTATAATCAGTGCTGGAGGGAGAACCAGTGCCGAAACTGGCACCGGTATAGAAGGTTTCAAGATGCTCGGAGCCGAGGAAGATGAAGCCGTAGAGGTAGATTTATGCTCCAAAGACAACTTTGGGACCTTAGATTTCACAGGCTTGCCCTGATCACCCAATGGTGAGGAGAGAACCGAGTGTGGCCTCTTTTGTCTTTAGTAGAAGGAGTTGAGACCGCCATCACAGAAATGGCCTCTGAAAATGGAGACTTGAGTAATCTCTTCAGAATCAGTTCATTTTTGCGCTCATTAAAAGTGCATTGACTGAAACCATGACAAATGTCACACAGAGGCTGCACCAAAAAGTGGGGTACTCCCCAACAGTACACATAGTCATCGTGAGAATCACTGTTACATTACTTGCCATTACATGAAGCACAATGTGTAAAACCTGAAGTACCCTTCTTATCAGACTTCTTTAGAAAGAGACACTACAGGTCAACAGTATAATCCAGTTAGACAAACACCATTCAAAGAAGTCACAATTATCAATACAGTGATATGTAAAGAAGAAAGAAAACACCTTACTAAAAGCCAAAGCCAATAGGATAAACAGAAAAGACAATACCAGCAATCGTACTGAAGGAATACCACAAGGGTAAGGGAGAAAAGGCCGTACCAACAATGGTACTTAGAAGTTTACCAATGGTAATAACGGGTAGAGTAGAAAAGAAAAACATAAGACAGAAGAAAACACTGTAGAAATATTCGCTCAGTAAAATATGAATATATATAGCAAATAATTCACACAAATAGCAAATAAAATTCCACTTACCTGAGAGCTCGGCTGAAACTTGGCTTTATGGCTATGCAGCAAACAAGATCTGAGGTAACAGGGAGAAGGTAAATCTGGGTAGAGACTTAGCTTTGGCTGGTGCGAGCTTGGTAAAGAGGCCGACTCGGTTCCGAGGGCTCGGAACCGAACCCATCAGTGGTGAATGGAAAGAAGATTAACAACATCAGATGATCTATTTGAGTGCTCCCCACAGACAGATCAGATCTTAGAAAACAAGAGAATGACGTTCCTATGCATGGTGTTCTATCCTGGTCCTGCTGACCTTGTCTGCAATAAGGTTTTGCTCTGACAGAATGTATGTAGCCTGAAAAGTGAGCTTGGGTTGAACTGTTACCTCCCAGGCCACCATAGCTAGTCTGCACAGGGATTACGATCTACTGACCACTTGTTTTATGTACCACATTACTGTGGTATTGTCTGTGTATACTAGTGGAGGTCCTGGGGGACAAAAGATGATTTGAGGCCTTTAAAGTTTTCATAACAGCCAACATCTCCCTGACAATTACATGTTTCTGCCTAATTATAACAGCCAACATCTCCCTGACAATTACATGTTTCTGCCTACAGGATTCCAAACAGCCTACACTTTTATCCCTTATAATACTGTTCCCCCTCCACACATCAGGTCTGTGGCATCTGTGGTTGCTGACTATAGGTCAGAAATGTGAATGGGAGGCCTGGATTGCACACAATATGGAATATCATCCAATCTCCCTTTTCATGAATACCAGAAGTGGAATTTGAAAAATCAAATGGTGTAAATTCCAGACTGATCTGAGTTACCACTAACTTTTTTTCCATGTACAGTCTGGTAAAGGGAAGCACGAGTATCACTGATGCCATGTTCCCCAGAATCCTGATAAACTTCTTTGCTGATGCTTGATTTAGGCTGGAACATTCAGGAAGTAATGGTGGGACATTTCTAATTTGTCTGGAACAGAAAGACTCTCCCCAAGGTTGAGTCCAACAAACATCCCTTCTGTGAGATGGAATGAGAAAAAACTTCTGCAAATTGATTTGAAATCCCACATGAATACCAATTCTTGCATAGCTGTTAGATATTCTTGACATCTGCAGAAAGAGTCTACAAAGATAAGACAATCATCCAAGTATGGAAATGTGTATGCCTTAGAGCCTGCAGTAAGTAATGGCTGGAGCTAGGCATTTTGTGAATACCCCTGATGCAGTAGAAGGCCCAAAGAGTAACACAGAGAAATGATACTTTAAGCCAGATACAACAAATCTTAACAAATGCCTTAACTGCTTGGTAATAGGAATGTGATGATAGGTATCCATTAGCTCTACCTTTACCATAGAAGTTAGCCTTGTGATCAATGGTACAAGATTCTTAAGTGATAACATCTTGAACTTTGGAATCTTAACATGGTGATTTAGAGTTGAAAGATCCAGTAGTGACCTCCAGGATCTTTCTGGTTTGGAAACTACACAAATCCTGGAATAATCATCTCTGCCTAAAAGATTGAGATGTACTGGTTCTATTACTCCCTGTGGACAGCATGCTTTGCAAAATAGTTGGAAATAGAGCAAGCTGGTTCTCTGAGGAGATGGGAATTCCCTAGAAAAGAGGAAGGTATTCCCATTGCTAAAAGTACCCTAACTGGATGATACCCAGAACCTACTTGAGATTATCTGATGCCAAAAGGGAAGATGATTTCTGAGGGACATGGAAAAGTTGCCAGGGTTGGGGGAAGGAGTATGAACTGGTGGATAGTTATGCAGACTGGGAAGAATGTCTGTTTTTTTTAGGCTTTTCCTTTCATTTTAAAATTTCCCATCCATTGCTTTTTTTTTTCTTGATTAGTGGTTCTTGCTGTTTAAAAAAGCAGTTAGGTCTTACCATAATGTTCCATCTGTGTTGTTGATCTTCTTTCATTCATCACTGATGGGTTCGGTTCCGAGCCCTCTGAATCAATTCGGCCTAATACCAAGCTTGCGCCAGCCAAAAACTCTCAAGTTAAGCTTCTACCCATAGTGCCCTTCTCCTTGTTACCTCAGATCGAGTTTGCCCATGTTGTACTAGTAAAGCAGAAGCCATTTCTGCGCAAATGTCCTAAGTTGCAACTTAGACCCAAAGTATCCCCCAGGAGCCTTTGGCGGGGGAAGCAGGGTGGGAAGTGGTGAATGAAAGAAGATCAACAACACAGATGGAACATTATGGTGAGACATAACTTCTTTATCTGATGTTGTTAATCTTCTTTCCATTCATCACTGATGGGACCGAATCCCCAGCTACCTTGTGATCCTTGGGCGGGTCCTTATGGAAAGACGTTCCTGATCACTATTGAGCTGAAGACAGCTCTCCCTCTGGAGACCATATCCAATTTGTAATGATTGATAAAAGTGTGGGGTTTAGTCTAAGTGACTGCTATACAGATATCATCCGTAGAAGCTCTGGAATGGAAGACTACAGACGTTGCCATACATCTAGTAGAATGGGCTTTAACATTCTGTGGCAAAGGTTCTTTTGTGAGTGAATAAATGTAGCGTATGCAGTCCCGTAACCATTTTGACAAAGTGACCTTGGAGACAGAATTTCCCATTCTAGGCCCAGAGAAGGAAATGAAAAGTTGGTCAGTTTTACATAATGATTTGGTCCCATCTAAATAAAATCTCAATTGTCTGTGCACATCCAAGGAATGTAGACAGTATTCCCCTTTATTAAAAAAATTCGGGGAAAAATACTGGCAAATCAATGGACTGATTTGATGGAAAAGTCCAAAACAACTTTGGGGAGGAAAGATGGATTTGTCCGGAGTGATACTCTGTCCTTGTGGAAGATTAGATAGGGCCTTTTGGTGCATAATGCCTGAAGCTCAGAAATTTATCTGGCTGACATGATGGCAACCAGGAAAAGGGATTTCCACGACAATAATTTGAGGTCACACTTCAATGCAGGCTCAAAAGGAGGTTGAGTTAAAGACTGGAGAACTAATGTGAGGTTCCATGGCTCTATAGGTTGTCTGATTTGAGGCCTAATGTGGAAGACCCCTTTGAGAAAAGTTTTGCATAACCGAAGCGAGATGAGGGGAGAATCATCCAACCCATTATGATAGTTTGAGACAGCCGCTAGATGTAATGGTATGGTAGAAGTTGCGGCTCCATCTTCGAAGAATTTAGATAGGTATTGTAAAACTGCTGTAACTGGAGCTGAGTATGGATCCAGCATCTTTTTCTTTGACCAAAGAGAGAACCTTTTTTTTCCATTTGTCTAGATATAGTCTTTTGGGGGATTGTTTATAAGAGGCCAGAATAATGTCACGAACAGGTGGGGTGAGATCATCCTGCCTGGCGATTAACGGAAGTGGAAAAACCAAGCTGTCAGCTTGAAAGTGGATAGGTTCAGGTGACTCAACCCTTGGGGGTGAGAAATTAGGTCTGAAAGAGGGTCCAGAATCCACGGTCGACATAACAGATGAGGCTCAAGGAAGGGGAACCAAATTTGTTGAGGCCAAAAAGGGGGCTATGAGGATCACTTTGCAATTCAACCAAATAGCTTTCTTTATAATTTGGGGTATCAGAGGAAGGGGTGATAGTTATATAGCAGTCCCATGGGCCAATCATTAATCAGAGTGTCCCGGAGATCTGTCGAGCACATCCAATCGCCTTTTCATAGAAAAGGGAGAATGGACTGAACCGTGACCATCTGGAATTTGGTTTGGGCAACAGACTTGTTCAAATTGCTGAGATCCAGAATGGGTCTTTAGTCCCTTGTCTTTTTTGGCACCAAAAAGAATCTTGAGTAAAATCCAGATCCGCATTGGTCTGGTGGGACTAATTGAATGACTTTTTTTTTTATACAGCTTGTTTATTTCTGCAGCTGCTTCTTCCCTTTGACTGGGTGGAAAATCAGGAAGTTTTGTTGGAAGTTTTGGATAAGTGATGAGGGGAATGGTGTAACCTCTGGTTATGATCTTCTGCACCCAACAATTGGTGGTTATTGAATGCCAGGCAGCTTGGTGCAGAGAGAAATGACCCTCGACTGCTTCTAGAGGAAAGCAATCAGGCCGCTCTTCAGGAGCGCTGATAAGGCTGCGCGGAGAAAGAATCCCTGGGTCCTTGATTACGAGGACCCCCTCTGCCTCGGTAGTGGTGCCTAACAGAATTTTTACCCTCTCTACCCTTGGGGGTATCATCACCACGTGTGGCACGGAAAGGACCCTAAGACTTTTTGTGCCACATTTTGCCACTTCTCTGATTCCAGGAAAAGGAACGTTGAGGGTTGGAAAAACATAGACCTATGGCAGACAGGGTCTTACCATCCTGCTCACACCTGGCCAGACTGTCCTTCACCTTGGGGCTGAAAAGGAAAGATGCATCGATGGGAGCATCCAGGAAGGAAGACTTGAAAGGGTTTGTGAAGTCATAGAGGTGCATCCAGGTATGACATCTTATAAATATGCCTGAACCTGCAGCTCTAGCCGCCCCTTCATTTGCGTATGAGAGCAACCTCATGGATGAATTGGAGATTGATTCCAGGGTCGCGAGCTGCGAGGCAACTTTATCCCTTACCTCATCAGACACCTGTCCTGTGAGTGTTTCAGAGAGTTCGGAAACCAAGTTTCTTTGGAGCCTCGTAAAATGTGCCCAGTAATTCAGGGACCATACTGCAAAGGTCACTGAAGCAAAAACTTGCTTCCCTAATCTGTCCATGTCCCAGGACTCTCTGTTGGGTAGGTGAACAGTATGATTCACTTCAGCGAGATCCTTTTTTGTGGCCGCCACCACCGCCATAGCATTGACTGGTAAACCTCTGGACCAATGTGGGTTTTCCTGGGGGGGGGGGTATCTTGTCAGGTCTTCGAGGGATCGACTCAGAATCAGGGTTCTTTCAAGTGTGCTGCACCATGAGTTGTATTAGCTTGTCTGCAGGTGGGGTCACCCAGGAGGTAGATGGCCAGACACAAAAAGCCTGCAGAAACATGGACTCCTGGGAAGAAGGATTAGTGGGCTTCCAGTCACCCCTCTGTTTCAACATTTTAAGGATTTCTCCAAAGGAGACATTCTCAGGGAGTGACCATGGAGACCCTTCACGGTCATGAAAATCTGTGTCCTCTGTTAGGAACTTTTCAGGAGAGTCTACGTGCTTCCTTTTGCACAATCTCTTCCATGGGAGCTCCTCAGTGAGGGCTTCTGAGGAGGACTAGGAAGAGGGGGCAGCTTGCAATGGACAGTCCTGCAACTTTCCTGCCCGGAGTCCCAAGGAGGTGGCCTGTGACAGCTGTAGCTCAGGGGGAGAGGTCTGTGGATCCAACGTCAGAGGTTGGCTTCCAGAAGCAAGTGCCCTCTCCATAGCTCAGAAAGCAGGTCCCCCCAAAGAGGGATGGGAGCCTGGAACTGAGAAGGACATCCTCGGAACCAAGGTTACACCCCACTCCATCTAACCCACTCCCAAGGATGGAGCTTCAAGCAGGATAGATGCAAACAGGACACCCGGCACCAAGGACGGAACCGTAGAAGCACTCGGAACCATGCCACAAACCGAGGAGCCTGCAGCCCAATCACAGGGTTGAGGAAGACCTAGTTCAATGGAGACCGAAGGCCAAAGGGACAGTCCCAGAGCCCAAGTGAGGCCCACTACAGGCGCCGAGACAAGGGGTTTGAAAAAGGACGTCAGAGCAGAATGTTTTGGAACTGGTATGGTCAAAGGAGGAGAGTAGGATGAACTCCGTGGAGAAGTCAACCCAAGTCCTGCAGGAGGATGAGTCCTAGAAGGGGTGGGTATCCCCCTGGCTGTCAACAGCTGGTCCACAAGATGCACCACATCAAGTTCTGAAAGGCTCCTGGTGGATCTAGTGGATACTCCCGATAGGGAGTCAGGTCATTCTAAGAATGGACTGTACAGCTGTCATAAAAATGGGTCTGTAGATGGAAAGTATCGGGTCCGTGATGTGGAATCTACCGGCACCAATGTCTCAAGTTTAGAGACCGGAAGCAGTGGAGTCAAATTCATATTTATTGGGACCATAAAGGGGCTCGGTCACAAAGGGACACTCGGAGCCGATGCAGATGGTTCAGTCATAACTGCAGGGATAGGTATCAAAGGCATGCACTGTGTTGACGCAGCACTCGGTGCCGAAGTTGTAGTAGTCATTGTGAGGTTGATAGCCGGTGCCAGAGACAATATTGGAGCCGAAACTGGCACCAACATAGGTGCAGCCATAGCTGGAGTGGATGAGGTTTGTGCCGACGAGGCAGACTTATGCTCCGAAGAAAGCTTTGGCACTTTAGGCTTAACAGACTTGCCTTGGTCACCAGATGATGAAGAGGGAACTGAGTGGGGCCTTTTCTTAACCTTGATTGGAGGGGATGAGACCTCCATTGCAGAAAAGGCCTCTGAAAAGGGCAACTTAAGTAGCCCCTTCAGAATCAACTTATTCTTACGCTCTTTCAAGGTGCACTGACTAAAACGATGACAAATCACACGAGGGAAGTTGCACATAAAGATAGTGCACCCCCAAACAATAAACACAATCATGGGAGTCACTATTTGGAAGTTTACCCTTACATTACATGAAGCACAATGCTTACCCGATGTGCCCTTTTTATCAGACATCATGAAATTTACACACAACAATCTAGGTAGAATACTAGAGAAGAATTTCAAACTCTACTATCTCTAAGTCTAAACTATCTAAATATACACTACATCTAAGAAAATATGTCAGCAAACACACAACTAGATAGTTAAAGGGAAAAGGAGAAGAAATACCAATGATGGTATTCAAGAAATATCACAAGGGTAGGGAGAAAATGGCCATACCACCAATGGTACTTAAAAAGTTTACCAAATGAGTAGAAACAGAGTGAAATGTCTAAATATAGCTGTAAGATTAAAGGAATATCTATATAAACCACAAGCAAAAGGAAAAATTACAAAATATCCTGAGAATTATCAAAAAGTTTTCACTTAGCTGAGAGCTCGGCTGAAACACGGCTTTACGGCTACAAGATCTGAGGAAATTGGGAGAAGGGCACTATGCGTAGAAGCTTAGCTTGAGAGTTTTTGGCGGGCGTGAGCTTGGTATGAGGCCGACTCAGTTCCAAGGGCTCAGAACTGAACCCATTAGTGACGAATGGAAAGAAGATTAACAACATCAGATCTGTTTGTTGGGCAAGAAGGCTGAAGTGGTGGAAAACTGCCATATGGTTTTAGAAAGCTGTGTTACTGCTTGAATTAGTTTTTCCCTTTTCACCATACTTCTTAAGCACTTCAGCTGCAGAAAAGACAAAAAAAAAAAAATGTAAAATCTCAGATTTGACCTCATCAGGGTAGTTTTGAGATTGAAGCCATGCAAATCTCCTTACAAATGATGCAGAAGCAGCTGACTTGATGGCAGAATCAATGGCATCACACATTAGAATATATTTAGTCACCTGAGAAACAGTTGTAACAGAAGCATTTAAAAAGCTTTTTTACCTCAGAAGAAGGAAGGTTAAGCAATGACTGCTGCGTGTTCTTAAAAGACATAGGCAGATACTTTGACATGAGGACTTGGTAATTTAATATACTGAAAGTTAAAGCATTCAAATCATGCCTTTTCTCCCCCGACTTATCAATTGCACCCCCCCCCCCCTTTTTATTAGGAGGAGTAGGGTTAGAAGCAGTAAATTGTTTGGCAGTAGCATATTTTGAGAGAGAAATTACCTCTGGGTCAGACCCAGGATTAGAAAACTGGTATGTGTACGACTGGGGTACCATATAAAATCTATCTCTTGGGGAATCAAAGGCTATTCATCAGGTATACCTGGTAGTAGTATGGAAAACATTTTTAATGCAGGAAAAACAGGAGGAATAAGTATAGCTTAACTTTAGGCATCTACAGCTACATCAAATCATAATAGAATATTTGTGTAATACCTTCAAATCCTCACCAAACCCAGTTAATTCTGATGAATATGTGGACATGGACACCACCACACTATACTAGCATGAAAACAGCTGCACAGATTCAGCTGTACCCTGTAGGAACAAGTGCAGGACAAATCCCAGAAATACCCCCCCCCCCATGGTGGAATTGTAATATAAACAAGCTTTAAATCTGACCAAGAGTAAGAACATACATTCTCAGAATGAGAGAACCCTGTTTACTGAAATAAACAAGCAACTCAGGAGCTTAATACAATCCACCAAAGCCAAATGTGATGTTAAAATAAATACCCAAGCCAAAGACAATCACAAGTCCTTTTTAATTATGTCCATAATTTCAGAAGCTCAACACAATAATGCACTAAGCTGATTGTAAATTATGCTACCTATGCTAAGGCTGAAGATACAGCTAACCTACTGGCCTATAAATTCAGCTCAAACTTCACCCCTTTCACCCTTCTCTCCCCTCCATCTATCCCACAAGATATACCTGAAACTGACTCGGTTCCAATTATCACACAAGACCAAGTCCTACAAGATCTATCAATAGCTAAAACTACTGCATTGATGGTGCCTGACAATATCGCTGGATGCATAAAAAGGAGGGTCCACAGGTAAACACCAAGCTATCAGCCTGCAGACTATTACAAGCCTAGCCAATAACCAGAGATCAGCATCAAACCCTATACTTTGTATCAACAAGGTTAAGACCTTAACAATTATACAAACCTAGTTTTCTTGAATAGCATTAAGAAAAATGCAGCCATTCCATTAACAACACTGTTCAACCTCCAGTGTACATACAGTTTTTGTACCAAGTAAATGGAGAACAGCTACAGTCATCTCCCCTCATAAGGGAACACATTCCACAGACCTGTAAGTCTGACTACTCTGATATGCAAAGCCAAGGAAAGATTTATTATGGATCTAATCAATAAGGGCATAGGAACTCTGCAAACACTGGACCCATCTCAGTATGGATTCATCAAAGGCAGATCATGCTTACTCACCCTGGAGGACTTTTTTGAAAAGGTCATCAGAGCAATGGATAAAGGTAAAATGGAACATACCATATACTTCAACCTGGCCAAAGCTTTTGACATAATCCCCCACTCAGCCATAGTAGAAAAGCTAAATAAACTGGGAATAAAAACCTACATCACCCACTGGATTGCCAACTGGCTCACTGATAGGACACAAAAGATCAAAATAGGGGAAGCTTCTTCCACAAAGAGATCAGTCACCAGTGAAGTCCCTAGGGTTCTGTGCCAGGACTTCTCCTGTCTGGTATCTACTTCTGTGAGGTAAAAGCCAATACCCAAAGGGCTGTAGCTGACTGCATTTGCAGATGTTTGCAAGACAGGAGCAGTCATTGAATCTCCAAATGACTTAGCCATCCTGCAGGAATGCTTGTCATAAACAAATAACCAGTGTTAGAATCACTGACTGAAATTAAACATTTAAAAAATGCATTGTTCTAGTCTTTGGGAAGTCATCAACTCCAGGGAGCTACCACATTAACAATACACCCCTAAGAGTTGACTCAGGTGTTTGGGATTTGGGAACAGTGATCAAACTTTCAACCATTAAGAAAGTCTTACCACACAGGTTATATTCAAAGGGATTGTGTCTAGATCTAGGGATCTCATTGTCCCCCTTTACTCATCCCTCATTAGGCCAGTCACTGAGAATAATGCCACCTTTAACTTGTATCTGTCCAGGCATGTAAAACAACTGGAACTCACACATAGATACCTTATTAAAAGGACTTAAGATCTAAACAATATGCCCTACATGGACCATCCCAAAGACCTGTCACTATACTCCATATCCTACAGACTGCTAAGAGGTGACATGTGTCACCAAGACATCCTTTGAAATGTTTGGAGGGAAAGGTATATATTGCAGAGGCTAGCACTGCTCTGGAACAAACTGCTCAACTACATAAAACAAAGTTCGTCCCTGTCCATATTCAAACTCAACTTGGATCTACTGATGGGTAACAGAAAATTTAAAACCCAGGAATGCCTGCTGTACTACCAATGGGTAGAGGAAACTCAAAAATCCTTTATCCCATGCATAGGTCACCTCATATTACCTATAATATGCTCCCAGTTATTCATACTGGAAGCAATATATCATTTTCAACCATGGGATTGATAAGGCCATCTAACACCAAACTGGGCAGGTTACTTCTAGTATCAGAAGGGAAACTGGCTAGGCTTAAAATATCCCAAAAGGGCAGCTAGTCTAGTACTTATCTAAGAACCTATAATAGAGGCCCACTTTCTCCCAATGAAAACCTCACTCATATTAGATAAAAGCTCTCTGAAACAGATTTATTCACTAGGGAAGTCAGAAGTTATGCTTTCTTCAGAATCTGAAAGCTCTGAGTAGAATTATCTGAGGCACACCCCTCCCCATGCCAAGACTGTTCTTACTGGAAATTCCTGTCAAAATGGAAATGCAATGAAAATTATGTACTTACCACAATGATAGATCCATGTTGTCTGATTTTCTTCCGGTTCAGAAAATGGGTTGTCGGCTCTAACTGGATCCTACTCTGGTACCAACTCTGAAGCTTCTTCTGATCCAGGTCTCTGACTCCTCCCTACCCATGATTCCCTGTATTCCACCCTAATACCTCAGACTGAGTTTGCCCCCATCTAATATAAATGATTTACAATAGAGTAAATATGATAACAGTTGCAACTGACAACAGAAGGGTAAAGAAGGCAACAGTCAGAACATGACTATTCAAAAACCGACAGTTGAGAAGTAACCACCCGGTCATCCCGAAGTCATATGTGTCAACTTAGGAATGGGGGAGGGTGAGTTGAACCATATGAAAATCAGACAACAAGGCTCTATCTTTATGGTAAGTGCATAACTTTTGTATCAAATGTCAATTTTTGTCTGATTCAACACATGGGACAGATTCCCAAGCTGTCTATTTGTGTGGCATCAAGGAAGGACATTCCTGAGGATAGTGGAACGTACATCCAATTTATAATGAGACACAAATGTATGGACTGTGGACTAAGTCACAGCAGCACAAATGTTATCAATCTGAAGCCTTCTAGAAAAGGCTGTTGAAGTAGATACTGCTCTGCTGGAATGAACTTTAAGCTTAGATTGAAGAGCCAAATTGTTTTGTTATAGACAAATGCAGTCTGTCAACCATCTACAAAGAGTAACTCTTTAGCAACAGCTTTACTTAATTTTGACTTTGAGAAAGCAATAAACAACTGATCAGATTTCCTGAATTGTTTCATTCTATGAAGGAAGAATCTGAGTTGACAATGAATATCTAACATATGAAAATGCATTTGCTTTTGTTTGAGTATCTGGGAAAAAATACTAGTAAATTTACTTATTGATTTATGTTTACTTCAGATGCCACCTTAGGAAGAAAGGATGCATTAGTTCTCAGAGAAACTCTGTCCTCGTGAAACATCAGATAGGGACATGCAACTAGAAAATTTGTTTTCCATGTCCAGAAAAAGATGTTATGTACTCACCATAACGTTCCATGTGAGTTGTTCATCTCGCCTTCATTCTTACAGATGGGTTCGGCTCCGAGTTGGCCTACTACAAAGCTCGAGGTCTTTAGACAGCTCGAGGCCAAGTCTATATCCCATGATGCACATTGAGTTACCTCAGATCTTGATTGCTGCCTCTAATAATACCATATGCCAGTCTATCACTTTTTCTACGTAAAAACCATAGAAAGATTGAGCAACCATGATAAAAATAGTATCTCGGTCCTTGAAAAAACCTGGAGGGGGTAGGAGACTGGGAAGTAAGAATGAAGGTGAGATGAACAACTCACATGGAATGTTATGGTGAGTACATAACTTCTTTATGTGAAGTTGTTCTACCTCGCCATTCATTCTTACAGATGGGTAGCGTCCCAAGCACCAGCTTTCTCGGGTGGCTCACGGGAGTATGTTTTACAGGACAGTAGAAACAAAGGAGGCCCTATCCCTGGAGGCCCTATCAAATTTGTAATGAGTGATAAAGGTATGAGGTCTTGACCAAGTGGTTGCTGCACAAATATTGTTTATAGGAAGCCTAGCAGAAAAGGCAGAGGATGTGGACACTGCTCTGGTAGAATGAACCTTAACTTTGTATTGTAAAGGTAAACTGGCAGTTGAATAGGTGAAAGCGATGCAATCAGATAACCATTTAGATCGTGTTGTTTTTGCCACTGGTATACCTTTCCTAGAATCTGAAAAGGAAACAAAAAGTTGTTCAGATCTTCTGAACTCTTCGGTTCTATTCAGGTAAAAGCTGAGCTATCTATGAACATCAAGCTTGTGCAGCATATACTCTAAGTTGTTGGTGTGTTTGGGGAAGAATACTGGTAAATCTATGATTTGGTTAAGGTTAGCCTCAGTACAAACTTTAGGTAAGAATGAAGGATTTGTTTGCAGGGACAATGTCAGCATGAAAAATCAAATAAGGAGGTTTTATGGACAAGGCCTGTAACTCTGACACTCTATGGGCTGATGTGATGGCTACTAAAAAGATAGTCTTCCAAGACAAAATTTTCAAATCACATAAGGAAGCTGGCTCAAAAGGTGGGAGAATAAGGCGTGAAAGCGTAAAATTTAAGTTCCATGGGGTATACAGGGATTTCACTCGTGGTCTGAGGTGGAAGGTCCCTTTGAGAAAGGCTTTGGATAGCTTGTGTGACATTATGTTCAATCTTTCAAAGCCAAGATGAAAATTAGAGATGGTGGCAAGCTGCACCCAAACTGTAGCTGCCGCAGCTCCTTTGTGCAAAAGCATAGTCAAAAAAATCTAATATAGAGGAAATGGGGGCTTGGTAGGGATCAATGTTATTCTGAGAAGCCCATATAGAAAATCTCTTCCATTTGCTAAGGTACAACTTCCTAGTAGAAGATTTATGAGAAGATATTAAAATATGCTGTGTTTCGTTTGAGAGATTATGGAACCTGGCTATGTTGGGAATTGAAGCAGCCAAGCTGTCAATTTTAGGGACTGAAGGGAGGGATGAAGAGCCCCCGGCGAAAGCGTCAGAAGGTCTGGAACTGGGTCCAGAATCCAAGGCTCTTCCAACAGATGAAGTCAAAGGAAGGGGAAACAAATCTGATGAGGCCAATGAGGGGCTATTAGAAGAATGATGGTCCTTCCCAGGGCTTTTGCTTTCTGTAGTACTTTGGATATCAGGGGAATTGGTGGGAATGCATAGAGGAGACCCGTAGACCAATCATGTTCAAGTGCATCCCTTGGGGAATCTCCCGGAGGGGGAATCAGGGCAATGTAGCTTCTGCATTTTGTGTTCATATGGGAAGCAAAAAGATCACAGCAAGGCTGGCCCCATCTGCGGAATACTCTCTCCGCTATCTCTTTTTTGAGGGACCACTCGTGAGGCAACAAAATTGCCCTGCTCAGTTTGTCTGCAATTACATTGGACTTCCCCGGGATGTGCATTGCTATCAGAAAGCGCTGGGTGGATGTAGTCCACTGCCTTACTCATAGGGCCTCTCAACAAGGGGATAGGACCTGGTTCCTCCTTGTTTGTTCAAGTACCAGACCACTGACATGTTGTCCATCTGAATCGCAACTATCCCCAGAGGGAGAGAGTCCTAAAAGTATTGCAATGCCAAAAGTACCGCTCTCATCTCCAGGACATTGATATGCAGATGTGTTTCTTGTTTGGTCCATGTGCCTTGGGCTGTTCTTCCCTGAAAATGCCCCCCCCCTCAGGGAAGCATCTGTGGTCACTGTGGCTGATGGTGAGGGTAGGATAAAAGGACGACCTATCGTTACTTGAAGAGAGGTCAACCACCACCGAAGATCCTTTTTGCATGTGTTTTGTTGCAATAATGAGATGAGACATTGGGAGCTCTTGACAAGACCATTGAGTAAACAGCAGCCATTGTAGAATCCACATGTACATGCAAGCAAGTGGTATCGCTATTATTGCAGCTGCCATCATCCCTAACAACTTTAGCACTCCTGATGCTTGTCTCTGGATATGATGTTCTAGATTTGCTGATGAAGTAGTAAAATTCTTTCTGCTGGAAGTTTTAAAGCAGTGGTGGTGGTGGTGTCCAATTCTGGAACGATAAAAACGATACGCTGCGATGGTGACAAGACAGATTTTTCTGAATTTATTGTAATGCCCAGTTGATTGCAAAGAGTAAGAGTGGTGTCCCTGGCTTGTATTAGCTGATGCCTGGTGGTGGCAGTGAGGAGCCAATCATCTAAATATGGAAACAACGGAATCCTAAATGCCTCAGATGAGCCGCGACCACTGCCATGGATTTGGTGAACACTCTGGGGGCTGTAGTGAGACCAAAGGGCAGGGCTAGAAACTGGTAATGACTGTCTCCCAGCCAGAAGTGCAGATGATCCCTGGATGGTCTGGCCATATCTATATGGTAGTACGTATCCTGGAGATCTATTGAGCACATCCAATTGTCTTTCTCTAAGAAGGGAAGTATCAACTGAAGCATGACCATCTGGAACTTCTCTTTCTTGACAGATCTGTTTAGTCTGCTGAGGTCCAAAATAGGTCTCCAGTCCCCTTTCTTTATTGGAACTAAAAAGAATCTTAAGTAAGTTCCGGATCCTGTCTGGTCTGCTCAGACTGGTTGGATGACTCTTTTTGTTAGCAACATTTGGACCTCTACTGTTGCTTGTTCCCTGTAACTGGGTGGAACGTCCGGGATTTTTGTTGTCAATGGAGGGGGGATGGCAAAGGGAATAATATATCCTCTGGAAACTATACTTTGAACCCAGTTGTCGTTTGTTATTTTGAGCCAGGCATCTGGATACAAAGATAAGCGACCCCTGACTACCTCCAGAGTTAGACAGTCAGGCCTCCTTACAGGAGGACTGATAGGGTTTCCCAAAGAACTGGTCTCTGTCTCCCTGGGTTTGCGGACCCCCTCTGCCGTGAGGGCAATGTCTTCCATTATTGCCCCCTCTTCTGGCCCTGGAGGGGGGTTCACCACGTGTGTCCAGAAAGGCTCCTTGGGCTTTTTGGAACCACATCTTTCTTCCCTTTTGACCCTTGGGTTAGGGTCTAGTAGGGGTGGAAAAACAGACTCCGATGGCATACAAAAAGTCTTTCCTTCCTGCTCACACCTGGTCAAAGTTTCCTTAACTTTGGGCCCAAAAAGGGACGAGCCATCAAAAGGGGTGTTGACAAAAGATGACTTAAAGGGCTCCACAAAGGAACATAAGCGCATCCAGGATTGTCTCCTGAGAGCAATTCCTGTACCCGCTGCCCTACTCATTCCATCAGCTGCATATGAAATGAGACACATGGATGAGTTCACTATGGAATTAAGGGTAGCAAGCTGGGGGACAACTTTGTCTGAAGCTCCTTCAGCTATCGAACCATGAAGAGTATCTACAAGCTCTTTTAGGCAGTCTCTTTGCAGTCTTGTAAAATGTGTAAGATAGTTCAGTGAACGCATGGCAAAAGTCGCTGAACTATACATGCGCTTCCAGTATCTATCCATGATCCTAGAGTCTCTGTTAGGAGGATGGATAGAGGAAGAAGTTTTTGACATCTCCTTTTTGGTGGCTGCCGCCACCACCATGGCATAAACAGGCACTCCCTTAGTGAGAAAATACTTGTCCTGAGGGGCAGAAATAAATTTATTGGGTCTCCTAGGGACAGGCTCCATGGTGTTCGGAGACTCCCACGCCCTTCATGAGACCAGCTCCATGAGCTCATGGAAGGGCAGAGACACCCAAGTGGTGGAGGGTTGAGACCCAAAAGCCTTCAGAAGAACTGACTTATCTTCAGTAGGATTGGTGGGCTTCCAGCTACCCCTCTGCTTAAGGATTTCTAATATATCTGCAAATGAGATATCTTCAGAGGGGGACCATGGCGACCCTTCTGATTCATCTAAGTCAGTGTCAGACGTGAGGGACTCCTGTGGGGAGTTCAGATGCTTCCTCTTGCAAATTCTCTTCCTGGGAACTCATCAGTGGGAACTTCTGGTGAGGTCTCGGAAGAGCAGGGGTCACCCAATAAGGCTTCCTGAGGCTCAGGGTCTCTACGCTTTAAAGGGATCTGTGAGGCAGAAGTGGACACAGGCGCTTTTGGGAAGGAAGTAGTTGGTCCTGAAGTCGTGGATGTCCTGGGGGACATTACTCTCCTCATGGCTTCAAAGGCACCTCTGCTCCAATGAGAAGGAATCGCCAGATCCGAAGAAGCCACCGATCCCCTCGGCACCAGAACAGTAGGCTCTGAACCAGAGGTAGGAGCCGAACTCATTTGAGCCAAGGCCCCAAGAGGCAAAGTCAGAACTGACAGGTCAGTCCAACTATCCTCCCTGGACCCGACAGGAGAGTGTCGGCTCCTAGACTCCTCAATGGGTGCCAAAGAAGTCTGAGTGAATGGAACCAATGGCGCTGGAGCAGGCGTTGGCTCCGAAGGCTCCACAATCATCAGATCCAACTCACTCATCCGGCTCTGAAGGATCGGTATGGCTGGGAGGAGGAAAAGAAGTAGGTGGAATAGCAGTTTTCGGTTCCGAAACCGCTTGGGTCAGAACCGATAAAAATTTAGCAAATGCTGGTGCCTGTAGCAACTTCACGATCCACATCCAAATCAGATAGGCTAATTGAGGACCGAGATGAGTGGATGGAGGGTGGCACTGACTGAAATACAGGAGATTTCAATACTTCAAATACCGGTTCCAGAACTGGGGACCAGCTCCAAAAGGACAGGACTCTCAGCTCCAAAAGCTGTGGAGCCGATGTCAATAGTTTTTTAGATTTTGATGAGTCCGATGAAGAAGTCTTAGACGACTTAGAAGATTTGGGAGATTAACTAGTTTTATCCTGGTCGCCCAAAGCTTCCTGAAAGGAAGATATTAGCAGTCCTCTATCAGTTTTCTTTTCCTTTCATGCAAAACTCTACTTGAAAAGGAATGGCAAATGGAGCAACTCTCTTGCAAATGCAAGGCACCCAAACAATAGACACAGTTTACATGACTATCCATCACTGACATCTTTTGTCCACACTTCAGAAATTTTCTAAACCCAGACTTGGGATGTTTGTCTTTATCCTGGTCATCCATGACACTATCTACTATACCAAGAAGACTTGAATTATCCAACAAGAATGTACACACACACACACACACACACACACACACACACACACACACACACACACACACACACACACACACACACACACAAACACACACAAACTTAAACAATTTCAAAGTACACTATAATATAAGCAGTAAGTAGCCCCTACAAAAACAATGGGCTGTATATGGATAAATGTATAAATGGATAAACACACACACCAAATTTTACTATCTATAAATGCTTATAAAACACTACACTAAGCTATTCTAATTATCTATATACAAGGCACACCAAGAAGGGAAGGGAATAGTAAAGGCCTATAAAAAAAAAAAAAACGAAGGCCAAAGGGAGCAAGAGAAGTATCAAACATTTAAGCTATGAAAGATCTAAGTTATAACTAGCAATAACTGTCAATAAGTATTAATATAAAAGACTAAATTTAGAAATTTTTTTAGAAAAAGCTATACTGGCCCAAGCTGTGCTAGGAAACCTCTGATCTGTTGGAGTGGCAAACTAGATCTGAGGTAACTCAAGGTGCATCATGGGATAGGGACTTGGCCTCGAGCTGTCTGAAGACCTCGAGCTTGTAGTAGGCCGACTCGGAGCCGAGGATCAGCTCCAAACCCATCTGCAAGAATGAACGTCGAGATAGAACAACTTCACTTCATAAGTTCTACTGTGGCTGCAGGTTCAAAAGAGGGGTTGAGTTAGAGCCTGAAGCATAATGGTAATGTCCCATGAAGGAAATGGATCTCTGATAGGGGGATGTAAAAGAAAGTTTCTTCTCACAAAAGCTTTATAGATCTTCAGGAAAGCTATGGAAGAGTCATTATGGCCAATGTAGAAGTTTGAAATAGCTGCCATTTGAACTTTGATGGTGGAATAAATGGAGCTTTTGTCAAAGGGTTCTAATAAAAATTCTAAGGTGGATGGAATGGGTGCTGAGGAAAGGTCTAGTCACTTGGACAAATCTTTTCTATTTTCTGTGGTATACCTGTTTTGTGCTGACTACTGAGAAGCTGATATAGTCTTGACCACTATAGTGGGAAGCTTGGTATCACTGGCTATGGCCAAAACTGGAGAAACCAGCCAGTTAGATTCCAGAACTCTGATCCAGTGAAGGCAATCTAGACGGCGGTGAATTAGAAGATCTTGATAATGATCCAAGATCCATGAGGGATATACTAGTGGAGGCCACAGGAAGGGAAACCATGTTTGTCAAAGCCAGAAGGGGGCAATGAGGATCACCTTGGTATTGCATGCTCTTGCTTTCTAGATGAACTTGTTCATTAGAGGTAAGACAGGAAAGCATATAGGAGACCCACGGGCCAATTATGGAGCAGAGCATTCCTCGGTGATTGACCCTGTGGAGGGATCAATGCAAATTAACTGCTGCATTTGTTGTTGAGGTAGGAGGCAAAGAGGTCACAGGAAGTTGGTCCAGTGACAGAAAATCAAGGTTGCCACTGTTGGATTGAGGAACCACTCATGAGGCAACAAGACAATCTTGCTCAATCTGTCCACTAAAACACTGGATGATCCATGGATGTGCACTGCTATCAGAATGCGGTGTGAAAACATTGCCCACTGCTAAATTCTCATGGCCTCTTGATATAGCAAATAAGAATGGGCTTCTCTCTGTTTGCTGATATACCATACTACTATCATACTGTTCATTTGTATGGAGACCACACCCTTGGGGAGGAGATTCTGGAATGCTGATATAAAGACTGGCCTCTATGGGTGACTATTTACCTTGGACCATCCTCCCTTCAAAATGCACCCCCTCCACCCAAAAAGGGAAGCATCCATGGTTACTGTTGCTACTGGAAAGTCCATGTGGAAAGGGTGTTCCTCAGTTACTGATGATGATGCAATCCATCATGCAATGTGTTGTCTGCAGATCAGGGTGAGTTGAATCTTTGCATATAACAGGTGCATGTTTTGAGACCATTCGACTGCTAGAGCCCACTACAGTACTCATGTTGTACATGGCCATTGGAACCATTAGTATTGTGGAGGACGTTAGACTTAAAAGGCATAAGATCAATCTTGCTGGAGGTGAGTGAATAAGATCAGCAACAGGAGAGAAGTATTGCTGGAATTGAATTTGTCCTCAACTCTTGATGAGTACCTTCACGAGGTGGACCCTGTTTTTCACAAAATCTCACCAAGATGACACTGGTATATAGACTGTATTTTATATAGCATACATCATAGATAGAAGCAGGTTATAAAATAAAGAAGATAGCCGAGTGTACAAGACCCAGGATAAAAAATAAAGTGCCCAATCCTGGTAGGTGCACTCGTTCCAGGACTGGAAAAAAAGACAGTGTAGAATCCTCAAGACACAGAAATATTCCTACAATGGGGCTAGGCCAGGCCCAGGGGGAGGATGGTCCCCCTGTTGTAGAAGGAAGTAAAAGTCCACAAAAATCACAAAAACGATAGGACAAAAAAGAGCCAAACAGACGATAGAGTGGACTATTGAGGACAAGAAAGAAATTATATATTGTTACTATTATGCAAGAAGGCCAGAATTTCCAGACAAAAGATATGCAAAAAGATTAAGACAGAAATTAGAGGAAAGAAAAATACTTCCACAAGAAAGACTGTCAAAAGGTTCAGATAAAAATGTGTGTTCATTAGCACAACAGATCCATGAAAAACACTATATAGACCAAGAAACCTTGTGCTGTTTGGAAAAAGAAGTGACTGAGGAAGTGAGAAAATTTAAAGAACAAAATTTAGAGACTTTTGAAGGATAGAAAAAAGAAATATGGACATGGGAAAGAAAAAGACATCTGATATGGTGCAATATTTATGCAACAAAGAAAGCCAAATTAACACAAAAAAGGCAGCCCCAAAGATATTTGAAGAGAAATACAGGCAAAGGTATCCAGATATGGAAAATTTCACAATAAAGAAAAAAAATTAAAAAAGATCACAAAGAGGGAATGTAGAAAAGAAGATTAGTCAAGTAGAAGTAAAAAAAAAAACCAGAAGCTGAAGTTATGGAATATTTGTGAAGTAAAGGATTCAGTGTAGAAAGTCTAACACAGGGTATACAACAGCATGATGGAACAGCAAGTCCCCGAAGTAAGGAGAAAGAAGAGGAGCAGAAGACGTCTGAAGAAGAAATCTGGACATGGGAAAGAAAAAGATTAAATATGGTGCAATATTTATGCAAAGGAGAAAGCAAAACTAATTAATGTAAAAAGAGCAGCACCAAAAATATTTGAAGAGAAGTACAAGCAAAGACATCCAGATAAGGAAAACTTTATAACACAAAAAATAAAAAAATAAAGAGGAAAAGTAGAAAAGTGGATTAGTAATGGAGAATTTAAAGAAAAAGAAACTGAGGTTATGTATTATCTGCAAAGTGAAGGATTTAGTGTAGAAAATTTAAGTCAGATAACACAACAGGGCAGAGCAAGGGACACCCAAATTAAAGAGAAACCAGTGGAGCGGGAAGCATTTAATCAGTTGACATATGAAGACACTTTGAAGCTCCCCATAGGAAACCAGTACAAATGTTCAGTTGAAGCTATGCAGCAGGGAAAGAACAAGAAACTGTGTCAACTCTGACACAGTCAATGTCGTGCAGTTATAGGCCAGTGAATTCCCATATGAAAGAGCAACAGATGACACAGGGCAAAACTGAAAAGAACGTTGTGCAGGAAGATGCTCTAGATTCTAGAACTTTCTATAGAATGCCTGCAGGAAACAGAGAACAAAGAATGTGCTTTCAGTTTAGAAGAACATGATCTAAAAGAAGAGTTGCTTGATTTAATAGAGATGGATACACATATTAAGATCAATGAAAGAAATAGATTGCAGAAGGTCAATAAAACCTAAAAAGTTAGAAGTCTGATAAAACAAATGAACACAGTAATTAGGACTGTCCATAGAGATTCACGTGGTATAACAAAGGTAAATAGGATACATTACTGTGCAGCCAAATTAATAACAGATAAAGTCCTACCACAAGAACACAGGGTAGTAAGGAAAAGGATGGGGAGAAATCGAATGCCATCATGGAAATAGTGAACAGAGAAAAAAAAGAAGTTATGTACTCACCATAATGTTCTATGTTAGTAGTCCATCTCGTCTTTCATTCTTACATGTGGGTTCAGAGCCGATCCTCGGCTCCGACTCGGCCGATTACAAAGCTTGAAGTCTCTAAGTTGGCTTGTGGCACGGTAGGTATCCCATAATGCAGTGGGATCAATCCTCAGATCTTGTTTGCTACTAACTATAATAGAAATTAGTTGTACTGTACCCTCAGGTAAAGTAGAAACAATAGTGAAAGGTCTACAACATAAGGAAGGAGCAAAATTTCTACCAGGTCCTCTAGGACTATATGGACAGGGGTAAGTGGGTGGGTTCGTAAGAATGAAGGGTGAGATGGGCTACAAACATAGAATGTTATGGTGAGTACATAACTTCTTTATGTTAAGTAGTCCTATCTCACATTCATTCTTACATGTGGGACAGCGTCCCTAGCACCTGTTTCTCGGGTGGCTCACATGAATACAGTCTTGAGCATCGTGGAACCAAAGGAAGCTCTGTCCCTGGAGGCAAGTCAACTTTGTAATGAGTAATAAAAGTATGTGGGCTTGCCCAAGTTGCAGCTGCACAAATACTGTCCACTGAATTCCTGGCTTGAAAAGCAGTGGATGTTGCTACTGATCTGATTGAGTGACCTCTAACTCTGAAGGGAAGTTCTTTGTTATTGGAAGAGTATATAAAAGTTATGCAATTAGAAAGCCAATTAGATAATGTGATTTTAGAGACTGGCATACCCTTTCTTGCCTCTGAAAAGATATGAATAACTGGTCTGACTTTGTGAATTCTTTAGTTCTGTGGAGATAGAACCTCAGTTGCCTGTGTACATGAAGTTGGTGAAATCTGTATTCTGCCTTGTTGGTATCATTAGGAAAAATACTGGAAGTTCAATTGTTTGGTTAATATTAGATTGGGAGCAAATCTTGGGGACAAAGGAAGGGTTAGTTCGAAGAGAATCCCTGTCTTTATAGAAGATCAAATATGGAGGCTTGACTGAAAGCACTTGTAGCTCTGAAACTCTTCTAGCTGAGGTTATGGCTACCAGAAGAATCGTCTTCCAAGAGAGGAATTTCAAATCGCAAGTGGATGAAGGTTCAAAGGATGGTGAGGTTAAGTGTGAATGGACAAAATTTAAATCCCAAGGAGGGATAGGTTCTTTAAATGGAGGTCTCAGTAAGGAAGTGCCTTTCAAAAAGGCTTTACACAGTCTTTGTGCCATTAAGTTAGGCTTATGCTGTCCTAAGTTGAAATTGGAAATAGCTGCTAGCTGAACTTTAATTGTGGCAGTGGGTGAGCCTTGTTGGAAGAGTTCCGAAAGAAAGTCAAGAATTGAAGAAATTGGGGCAGTGAAGGGATCTATGTTTCTGGTCTGCGCCCAAAGAGAACATCTTTTGCATTTACTAGCATATAGTTTCCTGGTAGAAAGTTATGAGAGGATATCCAGATATGTTTTACTACTGGAGTGAAATCCTGAAGCATGACTAAGGTTGGAAGTGGAGTAGCCAAGCTGTCAAGTTGAGGGTGTGGAGAGAGGGATGGAACGTTCCTGACATACATGTCAGCAGGTCTGGAACTAGGTGCAGTATCCATGGATCCTCCAGTAGATGAGGCCCGAGAAAGGGGAACCAAATCTGATGAGGCCAGTATGGAACAATGAAGCAATGAGATCATCTTACTTCCTAAAGATTTTGCTTTCTGAATGACGTTTGATATGAGGGGAAATGGGGTAAAAGCAAAAAAGTCCCGAGGGCCAATTGTGAACAAGTGTCTCTCTCTCGGTGTCTCCCCTGGAAGGGGGATCAGGGCAAAGTAGCTGCTGCATTTGGCATTCATAGGGGTGCCAAAAAGACTGCAGCAAAGCTGGCCCCATTTGTGGAAGATCTCTTCCGCTACATTGTGATTCAGAGACCACTCATGAGGCATCAAAATTGCTATGCTGAGCTTGTTGGCTATCACATTGGACTTTCCCGAGATGTGCGTTGCAACTAGAAAGCGTTGGGAAGATATTGCCTACTGCCAAACCCTCACAGCCTCTCGACAAAGTGGGTAAGATCTGGTTCCACCTTGTTTGTTTATATACCACACCACTGACATATTGTCTGATTGGATTGCAATCATTCCTAGAGGTAGAGAGTTGTGGAGTGCTTGCAAAGCCAGAAGCACTGCTCTAATCACTAGACCACTGATGTACAAATGGGCCTCAAATGTTCTTGCCATATGCCTTGGACTGTCTTTCCCAGGTAATGCCTCCCTACCCTACTTGGGAAGCATCCGTGGTCACAGTAGCAACAGGCTGATGTGGAACGAATGGTCTCCCGATAGTTAACTCGTTGGACTGAATCCACCAACAAAGATCCTTCTTGCAAGTTTCTGTTATTATGATTGGGTGAGACAGAGGAAGTTCTTGAAACAACCACTGGGAGAAGAGTAACCACTGTAGGATTTTCATGTGCATCCTGGCTAACAACGGTTATGGTTGAGGCCATTGTTCCCAGTAGTTTGAGCACTACCTTTGCTTTGACCTTGTTTTTGGGAAGAAGAAGCAATATATGTTGTTTGAGATTCGCAATTCTGTCGGAGGGAAGGCACGCCATCATTGAAATGGTGTCTATTTCTGTACCTATAAAAGTAACATGCTGACAGGGTGACAAGGCAGATTTTTTCAAGTTTATTGTAATGCCTAACTGAGCACAAGCTTGTAGAGTGATGTCTCTGGCCTGTTGAAGTAGATGCTTGGTGGTGGTAATTAGGAGCCAGTCGTCCAGGTACAGAGACACTCAGAATCCAAGACGTCTCAAGTGAGCCGTTACTACTGCCATGCATTTGGTGAACACTCTGGGGGCTGTAGTGAGACCAAAGAGCAAAGCATGAAACTGGTAAGTGACTGGCTCCCAGATGGAAGCGTAAGTGACTCCTCGATGCTCTGCCCATTTTTATGTGGTAGTATGCATCCTGGAGGTCTGTCGAGCACATCCAATTGTCTTTCCCTAAAAGGGGGAGTATAGACTGCTGTGTCACCATTCGGAACTTGGACTTCTTAACTAATTCATTTAATTTGCTGCGATCCAATATGGGGTTCCAGTCCCCTGATCTTTTGGCACTAAAAAGAATCTTGAGTAAGTTCCAAATCCTATCTGGTCTGCGGGGATGGTTTGGAGGGCTCTTTTGTTTAGCAACTTTTGAATCTCTACAGTTGCTTGATCCCTGTGATTGGGTGGAACATCTGGGATTTTCCTGGTTCGAGGAGGGGGGTAGGAGAAGGGTATGGAGTATCATCTGGATATTATGTTTTGTACCCACTTGTCTTTTGTGATATTTTGCCAGGCTTCTGGGTAAAAAGACAGACATCCCCTGACTGGCTCCAGATTAGCACAGTTGGGCCTCCTTTCATGAGCGCTGATAAGGATGTCCACAAAAGGAATCACTTTCGCCCTGGTTCTGCAGACCCCCTCTGCCTCTAGGATGGTGTCTACCATTATTTCCTCCCCCTCTGCCCCTGGGGAAGGAATCACCTCATGCATCTGGGAAAAATCTCTGGGATTTCTTGAACCACATCTTCCCGCCTTTCTGCCCTTTAGGATAGGGTCTTGAGGTGGACAGAAAGATGTACTCCAATGGCAAAGAGAGTTTTCCCTTCCTGCTCACATCTGGTGAATGTATCCTTAACTTTTGGTCCAAACAGTGAGGAACTGTCAAAACGGGCATTTGTGAAGGCAGACTTAAAGGGTTCCGTGAAGTTACACAAGCACATCCAGGAGTGTTTCCTCAGGGAAACTCCTGAACCTGCAGCCCTACTCGCTCCATCTGCTGCATATGATATCAGTCTCATGGAGGAGTTCACCATGGAGTTTAAGGTGGACAACTGAGTGGTAACCTTCTGTAGTACCCCTGCAGTTGAAGTACCTTGTAGAGTATCTCCTAGTTCCTTGAGGAGATCACTCTGAAGCCTTGCAAAATGGCAAAGATAATTCAGCGATCTAAGGGTAAAAGCCGCTGAAGAAAAACACACTTCCCATATCTGTCCATCGTTCAAGACTCTTTGTTCGGTGGATGGAGAGATGAGGATGTCTCTGCAAGCTTCTCCTTGGTGGCTGCTGCCACCACCATAGCATCTACCAGCACCCCTTTCGTCAAAAAATCCTTCTCCTTGGGGGCTGACAGGAATTTGTTTGGCCTCCTAGGGACTGGCTCCATGGTGTCAGGTGATTCCCATGGCTTTCAACTGACCAAGTCCATGAGCTCATCAAAAGGCGGAGACACCCAAGAGGCTGAAGGTTGAGATCTGAAAGCCTTCAGGTACACCAACTCCTCATCAGAAGGGGTGATGGTAGGCCAGTCCCCTCTCTGTTTCAAGATCTCAAGGATATCTACAAAGAAGATATCATCAGAGGATGACCTTGGGGACCCTTCTGACTACTCGAGGTCAGTGTCTGAGGTGACGGACTCATCAGGTGAGTCTATGTGCTTCATCTTGCATGTTTTCTTCTGAGGAGGCCCCTTAGAAGGGTAATCTGGGGAGGTCTCGGAAGAAGGGGGACCCCCAGAGAGGTTTCCTGAGGCTGAGGATCTCTGCTGTCCTGTAGATAGGATGGTGCCAAGACAGAGGCCGGTGCTTTGGGGGCTGGAAACATCAGCATCCTTGTGTAGAGCTGCAGATTTGGCCAACTCCCCCGGTTCTGAGGACACCACCGGTTCCAGGAAAATCGACTCCAAAGCTGATGCAGGAACCGAGCTCAGCTGAGCCAATGCACTGACAGGTAGATTCAGAAACGAGGTGGCTTGGGTCCGGGAATCTCCCTTGGGTGCAACTAGTGAATTTCGGCTCCTAGACACCACGGATGGCACCAAAAATGTCGGAGCAGATATCGGTTCCGGCAAGTCCTCATGGGGTGCCGGAGCCGAAGGTTCTACAACAAGCTGTACTGGATGTTCTGGCTCCAACAGACCAGTATGGCTCAGAGGAGGAACAACGGTGGATGTAAAAGGTTTGGGCAGCTCCAAAGCCAGCTGAGCCAGAGCCAAGAGCAAACTTGCTAGCCCTGGTGCCTTCAACAGTCTGCACACCACCATCATCATCCGATAGTTGCTCCTAGAGGACCTGGAGGAAAGGGTTGGCAAGTGAGATCTCTGAAAAATAGGAGATCTCAAGGTAGGGGAGACCAGAGGAATGTCAGTAGACCAGCTCCGAGTAGAAAAATCCTTTTTCAGTTCCGAAGTTCCTGGGGCCGGTATAGGCTCATCAATGGTAATGACCTCAGTCGACTTCGAAGGTAGTGTAGCCAATGAGGTGGAAGTCTTAATAGTTTTAGACATTTTTACAAGAGGCCCAGATCTCTCTGAGGACACTAGAGATGGCCTCTTAGTATTCTTTTCTTCTTACTAGAGGAAGACTTCACAGATTGAGAGGATGAAGAACTACCTAAAGCTTCCTCAAAAGATGGTTTTAAGAGACCTTTCAAAATAAGCTTGTTTTACACTTCTTGAAGGACTCTAGAGCTAAAAGCATGACAAAAGGTACAACTCTCTTGTAAATGAATGGCCCTTAAACAATAGACATGCATAGTATGCCCATCCTTTATGGACATTTTTTTTATTACATTTTTGGCACTTCTTAAAACCTGAAGATTATGATCCTTATCTTTATTTTTAGACATACTAGACAGCTGTAACTAGTAGCAGATGACACAAACTATAGAAGGGAAACTAGCTAGATCCTCTAACTTAAATGGACCACAGCTAACAGGGTGATAAAGACACACCACAAAGGGAGAAATAATAGGAGAGAGGACTAAGTCCTCTAACTCAAATGGTCTTAGTCCTGCTAAGGCAGAAGAGAAAACAGTATAAGAAGAGGACTAGGTCCTCTAACTTAAACAGGCCTAGCCCAAAAGAGAAACAAGGGAAGAAAGAACACACAACTAGAAAAAGTCCTCTAATAAAAAATGGACTTTGCTACAAGAGAGAAATGCCACATCAGAAAACAGTTAACTGAACTACCTACGCTTAAACACAGGTGTACACACACACAGAGAAAAATCCCAATAACAATCTGTAAAAGGACCAAACTAGAAATACCTAAAAGGCAACTACTCTATACAATCTAATAAATGAGAGAAAACTAAGCTACCACTACGGGATACCAATAAACACACCCATAGGTCTGCGGAAAAATGACGGCCAAACTGCTAACAACAACAGCGAAACATTAAACAACACCTAATATCTAGTACTATGTAAAAATTAGAAGTTATGTACCTACCATAACGTTCCATGTTAGTTGTCTTCTCTCGCCTTCTTTCTTGCTGGATGGGTTCGGAGCCGATCCTCGGCTCCGACTCGGCACTTGCTTAGCTTGAGAACTCCTTTTACCAGCTCGAGGCAACCCTATATCCCATGATGCAAGGCGGGACTACCTCAGATCTCGTTTGGTTGCTAACCTACCCTGCTAAGGACTAACCTAATATATCTTAGGAAAACCAAGTTCATAATAAAGGAGTCCTCTAATGAAGGCTCAGGAGGAAACAACCTAAGAAGAGGAACTCTTCAAGATCTGTCCAGGCCAGGGGGAGGAGGGACGCAAGAAAGAAGGCGAGAGAAGACAACTAACATGGAACGTTATGGTGGGTACATAACTTCTAAATGTTAAGTTGTCAATCTCGCCTTCATTCTTGCTGGATGGGACCGCGTCCCTAGCACCTGTATCCCGGGTGGCTCAATGGAACAGACTCTTGAGAACTGTGGAACCAAAACTGGCCCTGTCTCTGGAGGCCAAATCTAACTTGTAATGAGAGACAAAGGTATGAGGAGTGGCCCAAGTAGCTGCTGCACAAATGGTATCAATGGGTAGTCTATCCTGAAAAGCTGCAGAAGTGGATAGACTCCTGGTTGAGTGTGCTTTCGGTTTAGAAGGTAGTTGCTTGCCTCTGAGTGAATACACATAAGAAATAGTGGAAGACAACCATCTGGATAAGGTCACTTTAGAAACTGGGAGACCTTTCCTGTTTTCTGCATAGGAGACAAATAATTGGTCCGATTTCCTGAATTGTTTCGTTCTATGCAAATAGTACCTGAGCTGACGATGGACATCCAATAAATGAAGCTTTTGTTCAGCTCTGTCAGAATAATTTGGGAAAAAACTGGTAGATCGATGGATTGATTAATATTAGTTTGAGAAACAACTTTGGGGAGAAAGGACGGGTTCGTTCTTAAGGATACCCTGTCCTTGTGAAAAACCAAGTAAGGGGAACGGATGCAGAGAGCTTGAATCTCGGAAACCCTTCTTGCTGAAGTGACAGCCAGTAAAAATATAGTTTTCCAGGTCAATAATTTCAATGAACATGAAGCAGACGGTTCGAAGGGTGGTAACATTAAGGATGCTAACATTAAATTTAGATCCCATTGTGGAGGAGGATGTTTTATTGGCGGCTTCAGGAGAAACACTCCTCTCAGAAAGGCCTTGCATAGTCTATGTGACATAATGTTATGATCTTGCAAGCTAACATGATACTTGGAAATAGCAGCCAGTTGAACTTTTACTGTAGATGAAGAAGATCCTGACTGAAAAACTTCAGCCAGGAAATCTAAAACAGAATGCACAGGAGCAGTAAAGGGATCAATATTTCTGGAATTTGCCCAGATGGAAAAATGTCGCCACTTGCTAGCATAAACGGTTCTGGTGGACGACTTCAAAGAAGCCACTAAGATATCTCTGACCAGATCAGAGATCATAGGAAGCCTGGCTAGGGAAGGAAGTGGAGCAACCAAGCAGTGAGGTTGAGAGAATGAATGGCCCGGTGCTGTTGACCCGACTGGTGGATCAAAAGATCCGGAACTGGGTCCAGATGCCAGGGCTGCACCAGGAGGTGACGATGCAGAGACAGAAACCAAATTTGTCGAGGCCAGTAAGGGGCAATGAGAATCAACTTGGCCCTCAAAATGGTGGCTTTCTGAATGACTTGTGGAATCAAGGGAAAAGGAGGAAAAGCGCAGAAGTCCCCGGGCCAATCCTGGGTTAGAGAGTCTCTCAGGGGTTGGCCTGGTAGGGGAAAGAGGGTGAAAAATCGGGCACTTGTTGTTTTGGGGTGTAGCAAAAGATCACAACAAGGTGTGCCCCACTTCAGAAAAATCTGGTCCACTACAGATTGATTGAGAGACCACCGTGAGGCATGAGAATGGATCTGCTCAGCCTGTCCGCCAAGAGGTTGGACCTGCCGGGATGTGCGCTGCTATCAGAAACCGATGAGAGGAGATTGCCCATTGCCAAAGTCTGAGAGCTTCTCGACACAACGGATAGGACCTGGTCCCGCCCTGCTTGTTGATGTACCAGACCACGGACATGTTGTCCGTTTGTACTGCAATAGTCCCCACGGGAAGAAAGTCGTTGAGGGCTTGCAACGTTAAAAGCACCGCTCTCATCTCCAGGACATTTATGTGCAGATGGTATTCTATGGGTTGCCATGTCCCGTGGACCATCCTGCCCTGATAATGCCCCCCCCACCCGATCAGAGAGGCATCCGTAGTAACTGTGGCAACCGGAGGAGGGGGAACAAAGGGTCGGCCCTGATGAAGAAGAGGGGAAGATATCCACCAGTTCAGATGAGTCCTGCACGATTGTGTGACTAAGATTTCGTGACTCATCGGAAGACTGTGGAACGACCACTGAGTGAATAACATCCACTGCAGAAGACGCATGTGGAAGCGAGCCAGTGGTAGAAGAACAATGGCCACAGCCATAAGACCTAGAACCTTTAGTATCAATCTGGCTTTGACTTTGCTTCTCTGCAATAAAATCCGAACGTATTTTTGGATGTCCAGAATTCTTTGATCTGTTAGTCTGGCTAACATTTTGACGGTGTTTAATTCTGCGCCTATAAAGGTGATAGATTGGCAAGGCCGCAGAGAAGATTTTTCGAAATTCACTGAAATTCCCAAACTCTTGCATAGCTGCAGAGTGTAGTCTCTGGTCTGAAGAAGCTGACGCCTGGTGGTGGTGGAGAGGAGCCAATCATCTAAATAAGGAAACACCTGGAATCCTTGACGTCTCAGATGAGCTGTGACCACTGCCATGCATTTAGTAAACACTCTGGGGGCTGAAGTGAGGCCAAAGGGCAGGGCTCTGAGTTGATAATGACTGGTCCCTAGCCGAAAGCGGAGAAACCTTCTGGAGCACCTGTGACTCTTTATGTGATAGTACGCGTCCTGAAGGTCTATCGAGCACATCCAGTTGTCCTTGCCCAGAAAGGGCAGAATGGACTGAAACGTGACCATCCGGAATCTTGCCTTCTTGACAAATCTGTTTAGACTGCTCAGGTCTAATATTGGTCTCCAATCTCCCGTCCTTTTGGGGACCAAAAAGAATCTCGAGTAGACGCCGGATCCTACTTGGTCTGCCGGAACAGTCTGGACGGCTCTTTTTTCTAGGAGCTTTGAAACCTCCTGTTCTGCCAAATCCCTTTGACCGGGTGAGATGTCTGGAAGGGATTGTTGAGGTACGGATACCTTCAAGGGGATTTTGTAACCCTCGGATATGATCGACTGTACCCACATATCTTGTGAAAGGGAATGCCAGGCTACTGGGTACAGCAAAATCCTTCCCCCGACTGCCTCCAAGGGTGGACAGTCGGGCAACACCTCAGGGTGCTGAAAGGGCTTCTCAGGAAGAGACTCCCTGTTGCCCTGGTTCTGAGGACCCCTCTGCCTCTAGGGCGGCCTATTATTGTTACCCCTCTGCCTCTGGGGTAAACTGACCACGTGTGTCCGGGCGCAGCTCCTTGGGCTTTGCGGAACCACATCTTCCCTCCCTTCTGACCCTTGGGATAGGGTCTAGAAGGGGTGGAAAAATGGACTCCAACGGCAGAAAGAGTTTTACCGTCCTGCTCACACCTGGTCAAGGTTTCCTTCACCTGAGGTCCGAACAAAGCCGAACCGTCAAAGGGGGTATTGGTGAAGGACTCCTTAAAGGGGTCCGCAAAATTACAAAGCCACATCCAGGCTTGACGTCTAAGAGCCACTCCTGTGCCTGCGGCCCTGCTCGCTTCATCGGCTGCATAGGATATGAGCCGCATGGAGGAGTTGGTTAAGGAATTCAGGATTGCTAGCTGTGAGGCAATCTTTTCTTGAGCCCCAGCAGTAGAAGGATCCTGGACCACTTCACCTAGTTCCTTGAGAATATCTCTTTGAAGCCTGGTGAAGTGACAAAGGTAGTTCAGCGAACGCATAGCAAAGGTCGCTGAAGAAAACATCCGCTTTCCATACCTGTCCATGGTCCTAGAATCTTTGTTAGGAGGATGGACAGGTACTGAAGGATCCGCAAGTTCCTTCTTGGTGGCCGCCGCCACCACCATAGCATCCACAGAGACACCCTTGGAAAGAAACTGCTTGTCTGTAGGGGCCGTAATAAATTTGGATGGTCTCCTGGGGACAGGTTCCACAGAATCTGGAGCTGCCCATGCCTTCCGAGCCACTACCTGCATAAGTGGGTCGAAAGGTGGAGACACCCAGGAGGTGGAGGGTCGGGATCCAAAAGCCTCCACGTATACCGACTCATCCTCGGAGGGGTCAATGGAGGGCCAATTCCCCCTCTGTTTGAGGAGCTCAAGGATGTCTGAAAAGGAGACATCCTCAGAGGGGGATCATGGGGAACCCTCCGACTCATCTAAGTTGGTATCAGATG
Organism: Protopterus annectens; assembly: GCF_019279795.1. Classification (NCBI taxonomy): domain Eukaryota; kingdom Metazoa; phylum Chordata; order Ceratodontiformes; family Protopteridae; genus Protopterus; species Protopterus annectens. Next base: position 345,775,339 of record NC_056740.1, read on the forward strand.
TAGTAGACTCAGGGGAGTCTGTGTGTTTCCTCTTACACGTCCTCTTCCGAGGGGGTTCCCCTGCAGGGTCAGGAGAAACCTCGGAAGAGGAAGATATTCCCAATGGGAAAGCGTGGGGCGATGGGTCCCTGGGCCTGAGTGTAAGAGGGTGGCAAGAGGCGTCTACAGGCACCAAGAGGGAGGAGCTAGAGGGATGGACTGCTGACCTGGCTCAGGTGCCAGGACACTCCTCATCACCTCAAAGGCTCCCCTCCCCGGGAGACCGGAATATTCCCGTTCCGAGGAAATAGGAATTCCTGGCTCCACTGAGAGGGAAGGCTCCGAGGCCGATGTCGGTGTCGAGCTTACCAAAGCCGAAGCCCCGAGAGGGAGAGCGGGGTCGGACAAGGGTCCGATGCCACTAGCCCCCTCGGAGCAGACAAGGGAAACTCGACGACCGGATCCCTCCAAGGAAGGTCTCAAGGAGGAGATCCGAGCCGAAGACGACGGAGCCGAAAAAGGATGTATCGGTTCCAGCGCCGACACAGTCACTGTCCCGAGAAGCTCCGGCTCCGAACTCTGGTGGGGAGTCGGAGGAGGAAGTTCAAGGGGTGAAGCAATAGCCGAAGTCTGCTGAGATGGGCTATGGAGCATTTGGGCCAGTGCCTGCGACTTTAACAGCCTGCTTACCACCCTCTCTAAATCGTGGTCAGACAGCCTGGAAGATCTCGAAGATCGGCTCCGATGACTCCGCTCCGACAAAAGAGGAGACCCCGGAGCCGAGTGGATAGATTCCAAAGAAGGGGACCGAGATCTCTTCTTGGATGAAGTCATCGGAGCCGAAGTCCTATGGGTTCCAGATGGAGCCGAAGGCTTCTCGGCTCCGATACTGGATAATGTGTCGGCTCCAGCCGGAGCCGACAAGGCAACAGCAGATTGGGTGTCAGAACCAATCGGAACCGACCCTACCTGAGAAGAAGAAATATCGGCTCCGGCCGGAGCCGATCTCGACTCCGAAGGAGTCGGAGCCACCGGGGAAGGCTTGGAAGCTGTAGCCTGACCCTTAGATGGCTTGGAAGGCTTACTGGACCCAGGTTTAGTGGGTGAACCTTCCAGCTTTAGCAAGCCACGGAGGATTAATTTATTCCTCCTTTCCTGCAGGACTCGCTGGCTAAAAGAGTGACACAAAGCACAGGAGTCCTGCAGGTGTAAAGGCCCCAGGCAGTAAACACAAGAAGTGTGACCGTCTGTCAGAGACATTTTCTGACAGCACGAGTCACACTTCTTGAAGCCAGAGACCTTTACCTCCTTAGACATAGTCTAAGAAAAACAGTAACAAAAATACTCACACACACACCCCAAAACAGTCACACAATTAATCCCACAAACACAGACACACAGATAGGGATTAATAAGGGAGGCCTAGGCCTAACTGAAAATTTTTAAACTTTTTTTTTTTTTTTATAAAAAGTAAAAGTTTTTAACTATAAGGGGAATAGGGTGGATTGTATGAACACTACACACTATAAAATAGGAAAAGGGGAAGATAAACCCTGACTTAAGCTGTTTGAAAAACTCAAACTTACCTCAGCTGGCAAAAAAGGAGACCTCTTCGCAAAGCGGCAAACGAGATCTGAGGTAGTCCCGCCTTGCATCATGGGATATAGGGTTGCCTCGAGCTGGTAAAAGGAGTTCTCAAGCTAAGCAAGTGCCGAGTCGGAGCCGAACCCATCCAGCAAGAATGAAGGCGAGATTGACAACTTAACATCTAGCATACTAACTATATTCTAAGTATTTCCTAACTAATTCAACTATATACTAAGTATAAACAGGAAAAAATACAAATGAAAAGGTTCACTTAGCCACAGCCAAGAAAAGCATTTCTGAACAAGGAAAGCAACAAAAGAGATCTGAGGATTGATACCACTGCATTATGGGATACCTACCTTGCCACGAGACAACTTAGAGACTTCAAGCTCTGTAATTGGCCAAGTTGGCTCCGAACCCATATGTAAGAATGAGGGTGAGACAGGACTACATAATATGAACAGTTGTGTACACTTACCATAAATATAGATGTTTGAGTGTATTCACTGTTGTAGTCATCACCTGTGGGTTATCCCTGCTGTGGTAGACCTCGGCCGGTCTGAATACCAGAGTCAATGTTTTCTGCATCAGGTGCTGTCTGTTGCTGCCTGATATCAGGTCATCAGTGCTATAAAGAAAGGCAGCCGATGCCATTACATCAGTTTTTCTTGCCCTAACCAGTCAGAGGCCCAAGTAAATATGGTAAAGGTGGTCCTGGTGGCTAAAAGCCACCGTCAGAAACTTATGTCTCCCAAAAGAAAGAAGATATAAGGGGGAAGGAGGGTGGGAAACCAGGACTGCAACAGTGAATACACTTGAACATCTACATTTATGGTAAGTGTACACAACTGTACTATGTAATTCATGTTTCACTGTTGCAGTCATCACCTGTGGGAAGATTCTCAAAGCTGAGGAGAGGGGTGGTGGGATTAGTAAGAGACCTAAGAATGGGTCAGCATGACCTGCAGAACTGCAGAGGCAAACCCTGTCCAACCTTAGAAAATAGAGGTAGGTGGTAATGCTTGGTAAAGGTATGGACAGAAATCTAGGTGGCAGCTTCCATGATGTCCCTGGTGGGAACTCCTCTGAAGAATGCTGTGGAAGTGGAGGCTGCCCTAGTGGAATGGGTTCAAACTGACTTGAGGGGGGGGTTCCCCACACAATCTGTAGCAGAAATTGATACAGTGTGATATCCATTTGAAAATGGTTTGTTGGAAATGGGTTTCCCCTCTGCCCCTGGGCCAAAGCTGACAAGTAGTTGGTCTGGTTTCTTGAAGGGTTTAGTATGGTCCAGATAATATCTGAGCTGTCTGTGCATGTCTAGTGAGTGCAGAATTCTTTCCCCGTGCTTTGAGGGTTAGGAAAGAAGGTGGGTAGATGTATGGCCTGGTTGAGAGTTACATTAGATACCACCTTGGGCATAAAGGAGGGATTAGTCCTCAGGGAGACCCTGTCTGCATGGAAGATGATGAAGGTATCAATGGCCATCAGTGCTTGATGTTCTGAAACCCTTCTGGTTGAGGTGACAGCTAGGAGAAAAACAGTATTCCAGGAGAGGTATCTTTGTTCTGCTTAAGCAGCAGGTTCAAAGGGTGGTAAAAACATAATTCAGGTCCCAGGCTGGAGTGGGTGGCCTTCTGGGAGGTCTGATATTAGAAGCCTCTCTGAGGAATTGCTTAATCAAAGGATGAGAGAACAGGGGCGGTTCTGTATCAAAATGAGCTGAAATGGCTGAGGCGTGGATTTTAATAGAGGAGAAGGAGAAGCCATTATTAAGTAGCTCCGCTAGGTAGTCCAGGATAAGAAGGATGTGAGGTATTGCCCCCTCTGGACTGGTTCCAGGAGCAGAATCTTTTCCATTTTCCTGCAGAAGATTTTCTGGTGCTTGGCCTTCTGGCCTCTGTGATAATGTCTAAAACTTGTTTGCTTAACAGGGGCCCCTTGTTTGCTTTTAGAGTATTAGCCATGCTGATAGTTTGAGAGTCTGCAAGTCTGGGTGCAGCATTACCACCCCCCCACCCCACCTGAGTTAAGAGGTCTGAGATCAGTGGAAGCTGCCTGGGAAGCTGTAAGATCAGGCTGTGCAGTAAGGGGTACCAATGTTGTCTGGGCCAATCTGGAGCAATGAGGATGGCCTTTGGTCTCACCTCCCTTATTTTGATCAGTACCTTGTGAATAAGAGGTAGAGGAGGGAATGCATACACAAAGAGGGTGCTCCAGGGGAAGGTCAACTTCCATGCTATGTGGTGATACTCCCTGGTGCAGAACCTTTTCAGCTGATGGTTGAGATGAGAAGCAAAGAGATCCACCTCCGGAGTCCCCCAAGCCTAAGTGGTTTGAAAAAAGATTTTTCTGTGGAGCTGCCATTCATGGGGGTCCATTAAGTTTCTGCTTAAGTGGTCTGCCAAGGTGTTGTTGATCTCTGGTAGGTATTGGGCTATCAGGTATAATCCCATGGAAGAGGCAGTCAGCCAGAGGCTCATGGTTAGCCTGCACAGAGGGTAAGATTGGGTCCCTCCATGTTTGTTGATTTACCACATTACTGTGGTGTTGTCTGTTTTGATAAGGAGAACCCCTGGCTTGAGATGGGGTTTGAAGGATGTCAGAGCCTTTTGTACTGCCATCATTTCCTTCTGGTTGATGTGTAAGGGAAGGTGCTGGGCATCCTAAAGACCATGGGTGCACCTGCCTTCTAGGTGAGCATCCCAAGCTATGTCTGAGACGTCGGTGGTAATGGTCTGCAAAGTTGGGTGAATGGTGAAGGAAAGACCTTTGTTCTGGGCACAGGCCCCTGCCCTCCAGAGAAACTCAGCCCTTATACAGGGGATCACAGGGAGAGAGGTTTCTAGAGGTTGAGAGTGCTGACACCAAAGGTTCTTTAGGTACCACTGAAGTTTTCTCATGTGAAGCCTGGCTGGAGGAATTAGAAGGATGCAAGATGCCATGTACCCCAAGGCTTGCAGGAACTTCCTCACAGTGAGGTGACTTCTGGAAGCCAGCTGGGTAAAATAGAGAGGCAGGAAGCTCTGCTTTTCTGGGGATAGGAAGGCCATTTTGGATATTGTGTCCAGCAGTGCTCCCAAGAAAATGATCTTCCTGGATGGTGTTTGCCTTGATTTCTTCTAACTGATGGTGTACCCTAAGGAGGTTAGGCGGGTTTTGACAAAGAGGAGGAGGTCCTTGAGGAGCTTTTCTTTCCAATCTGCCTGAATGAGGCAGTTGTCCAGATAAGGGTAAATGTATATATTTGCATATATTTTGCTTTGTCTTCCATCTTTTTAAGCACCTCTTCTGCTTTTACTCCAAGCAAGTGGTCCTTATCCAAGGGTGCATCAAGTAATTTAGATTTTACATGATCAAGGAGAAGTGGTTCCTTCAACCATGCATATCTTCTAATGACAGATCCTGACACTGCTGCCCTTCTTGAGGCTTCTAGGGCATCATATCCACAGTGCAATGAGTGTTTAGCCACTTGACAAGTAGAGTGCATAAATCTGCTCTTTCTAATTGGCACAGTCAGGAAAGGTTGAAATCTTTTGTTTTAATAGTTCTAAAGTGTGTTGTTGATATTGTAACATGTGGAACTGACCGTTGAGTGCTCTGATAGCTAAGGTTGCAGAGGGGCATACTTTTTTACTCCATCTGTCCACAGCTCTGGAGTTCTTGTCAGAAGGAATAGGATTCTTTGCAGAACTAGACTTAGCTCCTTTTGGTCCTTGCGTAATGACCTCCGGGTCTGCAACAGGATTTCTGTACAGGTATTTGTGAGAATCTGGTACACTGTAATACCTACCCCTCCCTATCTAATGAATATGTATCAGGACATAGAAACTAGATAAAATGCTTGGTAAAGTACTTATGAATCATGAACAAAATAGGTAATGAAAATGATAATAATAAAAACGCCAAACACTAAAACAAATATAAATCAATACATAATTAAATATAGATATTAATTATCTTAGAAAAGCTGATAGAAATAACAACATAATGCTCAAAAATTACCATACAACCATGAACCAAATCGAATAGGGTTATCCAACAACTGTATGTTCAATACTCACAAAGTAGGCCATCAACTATAACACAAGGAATATATATTATATATCATAATATAAAAAAATTAAAAAAAAATATTTTTTCGTATGTGTTGGGGATTATCCAATTGGGCCTGATATAGCATTGTACCTATAGGACAAAAGCAAAATAGAAATATATCTATCATAAATGGTCATTAAGATCAGGAGGAAACAAGGCTCCAAGATGGATAATCCAATACTTTTCCTTGTGGCTGAGTACGTTTTGCCATCCTTGCTGATGGCTCCTATCTCCAATAATCCTGTCAATGACAGTGAACATAAACTTAGCTGAAGGATGTTTAATCATATGTTGAAAAAGAGCATTTGTTTGCTTTTTGTTCCGTATGTCGCTCCGATGTTCCCCTATTCTTATTCGAAGGGAATGGGATGTTTTACCCACATAAAAGGCAGAGCACTGGCATGTGGCCAGGTATATGACCCAACTACTTGAACAATTGCCAAAAATCCTCAGGTCATAAACTTTACTCGTGTTAGCACTAGTAAACTGTTTGATCTTATTTACCTGATTACAGGATGTGCAGTGGCCACACGGAAAAGTTCCCAATAGTTCATCCCCCGTAATAGTTAGTTGTTTGTATTTGGCAACTTCACTTTCTTGATGTTTATAATGGGAAAATAAAGAACCCAAAGTTCTACCCCTTCTATAAGAAAATTGACATTTGCAGCCCAGAATCTCACGCAAGTAATTGTTGGCCAATAGAATATTCCGATTGTCATTCAGAATATTCCTGATTACCTGATGATTTCTTCCAAATGTGGTGACAAATCTCAAAGTGGTATCCTGCGGTGTTCGTGAGTGATCCCTATATTCAAGCAATGTATTTCTGTGCTGTTGGCCCAACCAAGTACTGGCAGATACAATATCAAAAGGACGATATCCAATTTCTAAAAATCTATTTGTCAAATCCGTCTTAGCATCCTCATAATCAGTCAAGGAGGAGTTAATATGTTTTATCCTAAGAAATTGAGATTTGGGAGGTGTGGCGTGGATGCATACTAGATGCATGAAGTAACGTATTGTATTGAGGGTATTTACGATGAATCTTAGTACTAAGAGTATTATCTGTATTTCTATATACAGTAACATCCAAAAAATCAATGTGATCGATGTTAAATGTAACCGTAAACTCAATTCCCCATAGGTTACTATTAAGATATTCCATGAATTCATGTAAATACCCTGAATCCGCACGCCACACCATCCAGCAATCGTCCAAGTACCTGCGCCAAATATCGATTTCAACCATGTAAATATTGTGTAGTGGGTTGTATATAAGGCATTCCTCCAAGTAGGCCATGAAAAGATCGGCATAAATGGGGGCAAATGATGCCCCCATAGCGGTTCCTTGGAGTTGCCAATAACATTCCCCTTGAAAATAAAAAACATTTTTGTTAAGTACATGTTTGGACATACAGATAATGAGTGTGTTATAGCCTGGTGGATACAAATCCGCTTTCTCCAACCAAAATTGTAAAGCTTGCAAACCAGCCCAGTGTGGTATGCTGGTATATAGAGACTTAACATCGAGCGTATACATTAGCCAATGCGGTTCTATTTGTGTGTCCTGTATGATTTGAAGAAATTGTGTGGTGTCTTGTATTCTTGCTCTCACATGTTTAAGTAAAGGTTTGCGTTGCTGAGTTAGAAATACCGAAAGTGGTTCAGTAAGTGAACCTTGACCTGAAACAATTGGTCTGCCCGGTGGTGTAGTAAGAGATTTGTGTATTTTAGGAAGTAGATACAATATTTGCTTAGAGGGATCCGTTACTGTTAAATGTTGGGCTGTACTATGAGAAATAATGCCCTCCTCAACCACTGTATCAAGAAAAGCATCTATTTCCTTCTTGAATTTTGGTGTAGGGTCAATACCCATAAACATATAGCATCTGGTGTCTGATAATTGACGAAGACCTTCCTGAATATAATAATCCATATCCAAAATAACAACTGCCCCTCCCTTATCTGCTTGAAGTATAGCAATATTGTTATTTTCTTTAAGTTCCATAAGGGCTTTCCTTTCCGCACAATCTATATTTTCCTCTAAAATCTGAGATTCAAATGGTAGAAAATGTAAATCTCTTAATACAGCTTGTTGAAAAGTAGCTACATACTTATTCATGGGTGGCTGAAACATTGATTTATGAAATCTAAATTCCGCAGATCTGTCAACACTAGCTGCATTCTGATCTGAAAAAATATTTTCAAATTAAGGCAGCGACAGAAATCCAAAACATCCAATGCAGTTTGATATTGATCACAAAAAAAGCTAGGTACAAATCCCAATCCTTTATTTAAAAGTCTATGTTGATCATCAGTTAACACAGTGTTAGATAGATTTAAAACATTATTACACTTTGTTGCTATTGTTGAAACAGAATTTGATTCAAACCATCCATTGATTCTGTACCTATGCCAGTTGGTATGTTCCCCCCCCCTCTATATTTTCTGCCCCTTCTAAAGGGATAGAAATGTTGGTTCTTTTCTTAGCAGGTGATTCTGCTAATGGTATGCCTTCGCTATCGGTAAAAGAGGACTCATCCCCAGAGGTGTTAGTGTAGGATTTATCAATATGTTTTAAAATAGACCTTGGCCTCTTTCTTGTCCTACCCCTACTCATACCAGGACTAAAATCCTTAAATCTCACTGATCTTTGTATTTCAAATGGTCGTCCTTTACTGTAATCCTTAACATCCCGGTTGAATTTTTTAACCTTTCTGTCCCTGGTTACTTTATCATATGCTGTTAATTCTTTGGACAATTTTGTCACCAAATCTTCATAACTGGTTGATGAATGGAATTTCTTACATTCAGAACTTAAATTTCTAATTTCTGATATATCATTATCAATCGCCCTCTCATAATATGATGCCAAAATCTTGACAAAGGCCAAAGAGCCATCTTGTAATGCTTGATTCCATTCATCGGTCAACCTCTGTTCAGATCTGCTGACCATCGGTCAAAGTCTTATACGAAGACCTCTAGGAATCATATTCTTGTGCAGATATGCCCTAAATAACCTCAAATGCCATATATTTGCTCGTAGCCCTTTGAGGCCCTTTTCCAAATTTTGAAACGCTAATTGGCATCCATCAAATGTGTTAGTATTTTGTTGACTATAGTTGTTGCTTGGGACTGAATCCAGTCCAAACACCCTGATATCATCCCGATCAGCACACAACCCTTCCAAAATATTGCCCAAATCCATCTTCCTAAGTTATTAAAGAAAATATGTACAAAATTGTCCAAAAAATATGTTTGCTGAAGGAAATCCTCTATTTAAAATTGTTGATAGTAACCAAAACGAAAGTATCAACAAGGGATGTTATTGAGAATCAAATATAGGGAGTGGGACAAGAAAAAGGCATAGTCTATATCAATAAGCTTGAATTAATGATTCCTATCACCAACCTCTAATCATAAGGGATAGTATTCTTACACTATATATTCAGGCCTGAATTTAGTCCACAGGTCATTCATGAGTTCTTACCTATATAGTAATCTATTCACCAGAGGGCAACAATCCTTATTAAATTACAGCAACCTTTAAATGCTAGTCAACCTGACACCTTATATGTTCCCAAACTGCATTCACAAAAATTAAAACAAGGAACATACAGATTGAACCACTGATATATAGGAATGAACTATTATCAAAGAATGATAAATATTGAATGTTTTGGTATCAATTCAACAAACACCTTTGAGAATCAGTTAACACGTTCACTAATATGTAGCTGTTTTAAAGGCTGTTCATAGGTAACCCTGTATGTTCACCCTCTGAAAGTTAAAGCCAATTTGGGCTACCCCCAAATAGTTAAGTGAAAAACAAGGCATCTAGAGGGAAACTATAAACCACATTCAAATATGTATTAGCATTGCCTGAATATAAATCCAACAGGACACACCAGCAAGATTAATAAATGCAAATGTCCAAATTGGTCAAGTTATATAATCCTATAGACCATAGTGGAAGTAGGCCCCATAAATGGAATTGAATCATTCAAGTTGTATTTAACTTCACCATTCAATAAACATCAATATATAGTGCCCAAATATTTAGCAATAAATGAAAATATATAAAACATACTACTCGTCATTTGTATTAAACAGTTGTAATCATAAAACATATATACTGTATGAGAAAACCAATTCAAATACAAACTGACAGTTGAAAGGTTGCAAAATAATATTTTATGTCCATATAAAGTAGTATAGACACCATGAAATGTCTCTTAGTTGCACGTGGATCCAAAAGGCAAAAAGGTAATTCCTTGGTAGTAATAATATACAATCAGACCACATCAAACATACGCCTGTGGGTTAGATATATAGGAAAGTCCATTTGCGACCTCCTATAGATAGTGTCCACGATCTTGTTTGTGCCCCAAAGTCACTTCACATTCAAATGCCAGTTGAAAGTAACACAATACAAATAATGTAAAGTGTCCATGTATAATATATAAGGCACTAATAATGTCCCGGTCCCCAAACAGAAGATGACTACTGGAATCATAATAACTGGCTTTCAAACGACAGAAGACATAGGCCCGTATGCTCATAGATGTTTAAAATCCTTAGCGACCCTCGAATATTACTGTCCACAACCAAAAATAAGCCAAAAGAAGTTCCATTAACAGATATGTTATCTGTTGATAAATAGTTAGCCAAATTGTAAATGTGGAACCTCATATAATCTAAACAGTACCTGAAAACAGGGCTATCAGCTCTCCGTGAATAGTGAAACCATTCACCACATAAACGCTCATGTAAACAGGAATCCAATACATCCAAGACGTCTTAGAAGACGTAAAAATGAAGGGTTGTATCATCCAAGGCAAACCAGCTGATGAAATAACTAAGAAATCCAAGGAAGGAGTCCTCTCCTACCGATAGCGAGGACTAAAACGCCAACAGCGAGAACCAACTAAGTAGACCAAACACCACGCCTCGCACGTACGGCATGTACGGTCAAACCAATAGTAAAAAACAAAAAAGTCCAGCATGAATAGTCCAACGCTTTATTGGAAGATGTATAACAGGACATGAAAATGCCCCAACAATAAATCCAAAATTAAAACCAGTTTCGGCAGAATGCCTTCTTCAGTGAAAAGTACAATATAATAAGAATGAAACATCATGCGTATTTATAGATACAACAGCCAGTATTGACCAATGGTATAATCCAACCCCTCTCTATCTAATGAATATGTATCAGGACATAGAAACTAGATAAAATGCTTGGTAAAGTACTTATGAATCATGAACAAAATAGGTAATAAAAATGATAATAATAAAAACTCCAAACACTAAAACAAATATAAATCAATACATAATTAAATATAGATATTAATTATCTTAGAAAAGCTGATAGAAATAACAACATAATGCTCAAAAATTACCATACAACCATGAACCAAATCCAATAGGGTTATCCAACAACTGTATGTTCAATACTCACAAAGTAGGCCATCAACTATAACACAAGGAATGGTAAGAGCTTCCAGAATGGTCAGCCTGGATGAGGATTTTATAAAGGAATGTGCCTATATATGGGAAATGTTTATACATAGAGGTTACCCAGTAACTTTTCTTGACCCGATAGTTCAGGAGGTAATGGACAAAAGACACAATAATGTGTACTTACCACTTCTGAAGACCAACATTAAAAACCTTATTGACGATAATGTTGTCAATTTGGTTGAAAAGAACCAGTGTGACCAGATAGTGAGTAATGTACTAAACAGTGGCCGATTTAACAATGATTTATCTACTGTTAAATTTATCACCACCTTCAGTACAACAAGCACCTTGTGTTCATCTATATTGAAGAAAAATTGGGACTTGTTTAAAATACAACCTGAATTATTTGAAAAATTGGGTGACCATCCTATGATAGTTTACAGGAAAGGGTTTAACATCAAAACCCTGTTGGAAAAGCACGATACACCTACAGTGAGATGTCCTGGCATGTATAAATTTCAGAACTGTAACTATTGTAAATACGTCCAGGAGGGCAACTCTTTTAGCCTGAATGGACAAAAATTTAAGTTAAGGAACAAATTTGATTGTAACACTACCCATATTACCTACTTATCCAGGTGTACATCCTGTCTAGCATTTTACATCGGTAAAACCGAAAAAAGACTACGTGAAAGGATGTACGAACACCTGTATGCCATTAGAAAGGGGAAACTTGAGAACGCACTTGCTAAACACACGGCGGCCTACCCAGACCATTGTTTTAGATTTATGGTAATTGACCATGTAAAAATTGACCCGAGAGGGGGTCCTAGAAATTTGAAACTGGAGGAATTGGAATTGAAATGGCAGGTGAAACTGAATGCATATAGCTTCCCAGGACTAAATGAGTCTTGTTCAATAGGAAGTCTATTAAAACTGAACAGCTTGAAGAGATGAAGGTCTTGTTACTTGATATATTTTTTATGGTACTTATTTTTTATGGTACTTGTTTTTGTGCATAACTTTACGACATTTGTTATTTTTAACTAACATTATTACAAATTCATAAAACTATTAATTATGATATCTATGACACTAGGTATGTCTAACTCATTATAAACAACTCAAATTACTAAAATTTTTATTAAGTATATGTGTTATTTGGGAAATTACATATACTTTTTAAGCATTTTACATTATGGTAACACCATACATATAATTATTTTATGTCCCTAAGGAAAATTGTTGTGAAAATATTAGTTTCTTTTTTAAATATATTATTATTATTATATGCACTATTACATCTATTTACTGCTATATAATTACAAATATACTAAACATAAACATCCATATATATTTTTAATTACTTTTCATAAACTGTGTTTAATTATGAACACGTTTTATGTAATTTAGAACAACTTTGGGGTCTTTGATGCTTTAATCTCATACACAATGACTTATGTAAGCTTCAAACCATGAACTAACAGTATAATACAACTAGGGTTACAAATTGTTGAAATTTTAACATTATTGTATGCTAAACTTTTTATTTAATTGTTGCAACATTAATACACTATATTTTTATATTAATAAGTTGACTTGACTTATGTATTTGTGCTGTTTACATGTTCATAGGGATGTGATGTTTGCCACCACTAACGGTCATTGCGCCTTTAAATAGTTTCTTTAAAACCCACATTATTTTAAATTGTATTAATTGAATTATTTGTTATGACGTAAATGGATGTTAGTCTTTATAACGGTTATGCTGCCAGTGGTTTTTGTTTCTGAAGAAGTTAGCTCATATGTGCTGACGAAAAGCGCTTTAATAAATTTTCTCTTTTGACTGCCTTGGGTCGTTCACGGCTTGTTTTTGGTTTCTATGTTTGGTTTTGGATTCTATTTTATAGTTATATGGCAACGGGCGTGAGCGGAACTGACAGTCAATTTAACCCTTTGGACACGCCAGGGGTGTTGTTAAACAATTCACCTGCTGGCGACAAAACGGATGTCAATTCCACTCCATTTATGGGTAGTTCCTGGGATGTTGTTGCATCCTAACTTGATGGCATTTCTTTAAGACTTGACAAGTTGGATTTAGACCAACGTGGTCTACAACAAACGGTACTGTCTCTATCCGAGTCAGTAAGGTGGCAAACAAATAATGAGATGGATGGAACGTTTACTCTCCCTAAACTCAGTGTGGATAGAGTGTCAGCTGAAAGGGTTCACGTTAACAACGGAGCAGAGGCACTTAATGCTGTGAACCAACGCGGTTGCAGCAACGCTGTCGGTATGCCTTGTGTGGACACTAGCAACAACTTGAGTACTAAAACGCACCCTACACGTGTAATTAATTACACTACAACACCAAACTCGGTCACGCACGGTGACAGTATCAATGAAGTGGACCCTAATGAGTTTAACTTAAACCAGAGTGTGCCTATAGGGCATTTGGGACGTACAACTGAAGTATTACTGACTACCAGAGACGTCGAGCTCGAAGGCTCCCACCAGGAAGTACCGAGGCTACTTTCTGGTTCATCTAGGAGTGGACTGCCGAATCCAAAAGGTACCATAACTACTTCCTCTTTCACTACTTGGTTAGAGAATGGGTTTTGTTTAAACAGTGTGAACAATGCTGAACCTATTGGTAACAGTAGGGGGCTAACAACAGAGGAAGATGACAGTTTAATTGGCAATAAACTAAAATTATTTGATTCGTGCCTAGTTAAACTTAAAAAACTTCAGCTGGAAATCTCTTATTTCCAAGAATGTCTATCTAGAAAGGTAGTTCCCAAAGGCTTAAGACGAGTATCCTACCCTACTGGCTTGGAAAATGGGTCTGCCTTTCATAAAGATCTGGTAGCCTTATTTGATCAACAAGGATTTGAGCTGATTGAGACTATTATTAAACATTATACTATCTTGGTCAGTGACCTCTCTGGTTATGTAATGGAACTGGATACTAGTATACAAACCCATTATGAATTTGGACGATACAAATATGACTACGACCGTATATTTAACAGTATTGACCAATATATGTCCAAACTGGAGTCTAATAAAATCAAAAAACTTGACAGGGACATCAAAGCATACGGTTTGGGAACTGCTTACCCCATTCCATCTGTGGCCCAAGTTTGGGGAAAGGGAATGGTAAACCCTAAAAAATCTTACCTATATAATAAGGACCTGAACATCGTACAACAAGGACCTTGTGCCCTTGTTGATGACTTTGAGTCCAACAATACCAGTTTTGACTTAGGGCCACCTAATCACCAAGGACAGGGGGGTAGGGGTACCCCATGGCGTAATAGGCTTCAAAGTGCTCAGCCTGACAGGCAACAGACACGAGATTCAAATTTTCAGCAGGGCCCCTTCACCGGGGCCAAACCGAAGCAGAAGAACTACCAACAAAATCTAGTAAAGGACAAACGGGTTTACAATGCTCACAGGAAATAAATCTCCGACCTGTTATGGGTTCACCGTTGAATTTATCTGTCGACTATGATTTGTCTGACTCGATTATGGATATGACTGAGTCTGTACCTGTGTCTAATAGGGGTAATATAGAATTGCCTTATTCTGATATTATTTTGAACGAGTTAAGTTTTGGTTCTCATGAATCTGTCCCCTTGGGGAGCAGTAAAAGCGTACCTTCTATTATTTTAAATACTAAGGGTGACTTTAAAGTATATAACTTTAGTGACACAGAAATTGGGCCTGAAATGGTTGACCTTTTGTCTAAGGAGCTTACTTTTATCCCATCAAAACAATGGGACTTGACTGACACAATTTTGGACATCAAATTGTTTGTTAGGAAATTAAACCTTCAGGTTTTGATGGGTGATGTTTTTGGTTCTTCTGATAGTCTCTATGTTCCTAGCACTTACAATCCCCCATTGCATCCTGCTCTCGACTTGTTCGAGAAATGTTGTGAACTGGATGTTAGACACATGAATATCTATAAGAACAACAGGATTACCTCTACTAACTTGAGTAACGATGAAAGGGAAATAATGTATTATCTTACTACCCAAGGACTTAGGTTTTGTAAACCTGACAAGGGTGGTGGACTAGTTGTCTTCAGTATGAGTGACTACCACGACAGGATGAATGAACTACTCAACACCAAAGCATATGTACACAGTTCCCGTAGTGAGGTAAATAGAGCCTATAGTATCATCAGAAACTGTATTGAGGACTTGTTCATCGATGGCCTAATAGATCAAAAGACATACAACTACCTAGTAATGTCATTTCCTAGATACCCGAGTATCTTCGGCATCCCCAAAATACACAAGAGTATTGAGAATCCACCATTAAGACCTTTGGTGGATAGTAGGGGATCCCCCACTTACTCTTGTGCTAAGGTGTTGGATGCCATTTTACAAAAATATTTGGCCAAGGAGACTCAAATTTGTAAAGATTCTTGGACTTTTTTGAAGAACATTGACACCTTGTCTTTTGACAAGAGCTACAACTTCCTCACAATTGATGTAAAAGACCTTTACACTAGTATTTCCCATGAGGTAGCATTAGAATGGGTAGGACTCATGCTTAAGAAACATAAAGCTCCTACCAGGGAAATAGATTTAGTATCTGTTCTTTTGGACGTAGTACTAACAAATAATTACTT
The DNA here is from genome assembly GCF_019279795.1 of Protopterus annectens. Taxonomy (NCBI): domain Eukaryota; kingdom Metazoa; phylum Chordata; order Ceratodontiformes; family Protopteridae; genus Protopterus; species Protopterus annectens. The sequence continues at coordinate 345,791,108 of NC_056740.1, forward strand.
TTTCCATTGCGACGAATTCTTTTTGCAAAAAATAGGTGTTGCTATGGGCTCACCCTGTGGGGGAAGTGTAGCAAACTTGGTAATGGCTTATTGGGAATCGGAATTTGTCTTTAAAGGCAATGTGTTTTTCGCATCCTTTTTATTCTACACAAGGTTTCTGGATGATATTTTTATCTTATTTAAAGGCAGTGAAAGAGTCAGTCACCAAGTTATTGAATACTTTAATCACACTACTAAGTTCCTGCAATTTACTTACACGTTTCACTGTGATTTTATTGACTATCTTGATATCCATCTAAGTAAAAATTACAACTTAAATGTGTTTACTGCAAACATCTTTAGAAAATCTACATATTCTAACAATTTCCTCCACTACACCAGCTGTCACCCTCACCATCAGAAGAAATCTGTTGTGAAGGGGCAGCTGGTAAGAGCTTCCAGAATGGTCAGCCTGGATGAGGATTTTATAAAGGAATGTGCCTATATACGGGAAATGTTTATACATAGAGGTTACCCAGTAACTTTTCTTGACCCGATAGTTCAGGAGGTAATGGACAAAAGACACAATAATGTGTACTTACCACTTCTGAAGACCAACATTAAAAACCTTATTGACGATAATGTTGTCAATTTGGTTGAAAAGAACCAGTGTGACCGGATAGTGAGTAATGTACTAAACAGTGGCCGATTTAACAATGACTTATCTACTGTTAAATTTATCACCACCTTCAGTACAACAAGCACCTTGTGTTCATCTATATTGAAGAAAAATTGGGACTTGTTTAAAATACAACCTGAATTATTTGAAAAATTGGGTGACCATCCTATGATAGTTTACAGGAAAGGGTTTAACATCAAAACCCTGTTGGAAAAGCACGATACACCTACAGTGAGATGTCCTGGCATGTATAAATGTCAGAGCTGTAACTATTGTAAATACGTCCAGGAGGGCAACTCTTTTAGCCTGAATGGACAAAAATTTAAGTTAAGGAACAAATTTGATTGTAACACTACCCATATTACCTACTTATCCAGGTGTACATCCTGTCTAGCATTTTACATTGGTAAAACCGAAAAAAGACTACGTGAAAGGATGTACGAACACCTGTATGCCATTAGAAAGGGGAAACTTGAGAACGCACTTGCTAAACACACGGCGGCCTACCCAGACCATTGTTTTAGATTTATGGTAATTGACCATGTAAAAATTGACCCGAGAGGGGGTCCTAGAAATTTGAAACTGGAGGAATTGGAATTGAAATGGCAGGTGAAACTGAATGCATATAGCTTCCCAGGACTAAATGAGTCTTGTTCAATAGGAAGTCTATTAAAACTGAACAGCTTGAAGAGATGAAGGTCTTATTACTTGATATATATTTTATGGTACTTATTTTTTATGGTACTTGTTTTTGTGCATAACTTTACGACATTTGTTATTTTTAACTAACATTATTACAAATTCATAAAACTATTAATTATGATATATATGACACTAGGTATGTCTAACTCATTATAAACAACTCAAATTACTAAAATTTTTATTAAGTATATGTGTTATTTGGGAAATTATATATACTTTTTAAGCATTTTACATTATGGTAACACCATACATATAATTATTTTATGTCCCTAAGGAAAATTGTTGTGAAAATATTAGTTTTCTTTTTTAAATATATTATTATTATTATATGCACGATTACATCTATTTACTGCTATATAATTACAAATATACTAAACATAAACATCCATATATATATATTTTTAATTACTTTTCATAAACTGTGTTTAATTATGAACACGTTTTATGTAATTTAGAACAACTTTGGGGTCTTTGATGCTTTAATCACATACACAATGACTTATGTAAGCTTCAAACCATGAACTAACAGTATAATACAACTAGAGTTACAAATTGTTGAAATTTTAACATTATTGTATGCTAAACTTTTTATTTAATTGTTGCAACATTAATACACTATATTTTTATATTAATAAGTTGACTTGACTTACGTATTTGTGCTGTTTACAGGTTCATAGGGATGTGATGTTTGCCACCACTAACGGTCATTGCGCCTTTAAATAGTTTCTTTAAAACCCACATTATTTTAAATTGTATTAATTGAATTATTTGTTATGACGTAAATGGATGTTAGTCTTTATAACGGTTATGCTGCCAGTGGTTTTTGTTTCTGAAGAAGTCAGCTCATATGTGCTGACGAAAAGCGCTTTAATAAATTTTCTCTTTTGACTGCCTTGGGTCGTTCACGGCTTGTTTTTGGTTTCTACGTTTGGTTTTGGATTCTATTTTATACTCTGTAATACCTGTCAGATTTTCTGGGAGCAGGTGGGAGGGCATCAGGAGTTAAGCTGGATTCATGAAAGACATCATCAACCACCTCTAAGACTGGAGGGATGGCCAAGGGTCTGTGCTCTTAGTCTTTTCTTAGACTGAGGGAAGTCCTGGGATTCCCAGTGGAAATGTTCCCTGAGGGTGTGAAGGGGTTCCAAAAGAAAGATCTTCTGGCGGGGAGGCAAAAGGAATATATTCCTCTGCATCTGAATCCTCATAAGCAGTCAGAGGTTGTTGTTCCTCTTCAAAATATGAATAATCAGACTCCTCAGAATCCTGTTCTGTTAGTATTTTAAGAGAAAGGTCTATTTTCCTTTTAGAAGGTGTGGCCTGACTACCCCTGATAAGGGTGATAAGATCCTCTGCCATTTTAAGCATTTGAGCTTGGGGTGGTGGAGCAGGAGTAAAATGGTGGCTTGAAGTAGTTTTTGTAGGAGTGGCCTTGCCTCTAGACCTAAGAGTATCCACCGGTCTGAGAGAAATGGTAGCTGGAAGAGAAGACATAATTTTTTGCCTAGATTCGGTAGTGCGAAAAACCTCCTCAAAAGCCAGTACCTGCTTTGTGGCTCCGGATCCAACCAAGGCAGAGACAACCAAAGGCTCGGAAGATGAAGAAGATTTCTGTGGGATACTGGACTCTGGAAGGGTCTCAGTAGAGGTCTGTGAAGGTATTCTACCGGGCATCAGGGGCTGCGAAGGAGCCTCACTGAATTCCGGAGAGCTGACGACCTGCTTAGCAGTGGAGTTGTTGGAAGGCTTAGCTTTGTGTGATCTGTCTCTATCTTTATCCTTATGTTTTTTCAGAATGTCTATGGATTGTTGGCTGACGGGTGCCATTTCAGAATGTGAGGATGGAAGACGAAAATACCTGGCTACAATAAGAGCTCTACAACAAATGGTTCTCGCATAAAGAGGGCACAGAACCGGCAATGGGGGACGTCGTGGTCTGGGCCTAAACAAGTGACGCAGTATGAATGGAAGTCTCGGTGTGGTATTTGCTTTCCACAGGCGGGACAATTGTTAACTTTTTTGGACATCAGTTAGTGCAAGAAAAAAGGATGCCCAAAGGGGTACTTAGCTTTAGATGTTTTCGGCTGTAATTCAAACTCTGGTAGGGACTAACCGGCACACTTGCGAACTGCTTCTGCTACAGGCTTCACGGTAAGAAAGACTGATGTAATGGTGTTGGCTGCCTTCCTTTATAGGACTGACTACCTGACATCAGGCAACAAGTGACAGCAGCCGATGTGGAAAAATATTGACTCTGGTATTCAGGCTGGCCGAGGGCTACCACAGCAGGGATAACCCACAGGTGATGACTGCAACAGTGAAAGACAAAGAACATCTATAAAGCAATTAAGACAAGAAGTATCATTGTTAGAAGAGGGAACAGATCAACAAAAATACTCAGAAAGATAAACGTGATAAAAGCAATGCGCTGTATTACAACAAATCAGGATTTATCATGCGCTATCGATTTATCATGCACTATCGCAAATAAATTAAAAATATCAGCACAGCAGAAAAACTTAGACGATGCATAGATAAATATAAAGGAAAACTACAAAATAAACAATTTATTAATGACTAAAAAAACATTTATAGAGAATTGGGAAACAAGGTAAAAGGAATTGAAAGACCACCAAAAAAAGAAGAAATAGATGCATTTTGGAGAAATATCTCAGAAGATCCTGTGGAACCATGGCCGGCCTTAGGCATAGGCGAACTAGGCAACCACCTAGGGCGTTGTACAGGCCGGCCTCATAAGGGGCGCAAAACCGCAAAACAAACCAAAGTTAAAAAGTGAAACTTTTTTCACTTTTTAACATTGCGCCCAATGCCCGTTTGTACACAGTAGCATTGTGCCCTCCCCCCACAACTGACGACATAAGCACACAGCATAGAAAGCCCCCCTCCCTACGTTATTCTTCCATCCCCCCCCCCTTGCATGAGGTATGGTGAGTCATCTTTTTTTTTTTTTTTTTTTAAACCAGCTGCCTAAATCACAAAAGTTGCAGCTGAATTTCTTCTGCTTTGTCTTTATTAAGTTAGAATAAGGCTGTACAACTTGCCGTTTGTTTGCTTTCCCGGCTGTATATAGAAACACGTGCACGTGGTCTTGTTCGGTTGGTAATGGCAACAGATTTCGTTTTATTGCTACAAATGAAAATCTGTTGAAAATGAGCTCCTACATAGTCAGACTTTCCTGGTGCTCAAATATCAATAAATAAATTAATAAAATGTGGGAAGTGCAGAAAAGGCTCATGAGTGGATACTCACAAGCTGTAGCTTTATATCCTCATTATGTTAGATACGACTTAACTGTGTAGCAGACTAAGGTTTTAAGAAGGCTTTTTGAACAGGTTGTTGGATATGAAGGTCAAATTTCAAGTTCTATGAAAGTCAAATTTCAAGTTACTGTCAGTAGTAACACCAAGTAATTTTTAACAGGGAATTGGTTCTATTTGGGCATTGTTTAATGGTGCAGCAGTGAAGCTGTAATTCTATTGGGGCTTTGTTTGATGATGTAACAGTGAGGCTGCTTTTGCCACGTTAGTAAAATTTTAGACTAAATAAAAATAACTTTTTCTTTTTAGCATTTATTAGTAGTTGAGGAGCTTCCAGTTTAGTTTCAGCATATGAGAATGATTTGTGGGTAGTGGTCTGTTGTTCTGTTAACGCTGAAGAAGTGAAGCTGAAGATGGGATATTTTGCACAATGTATTACTTATTTATTTGTGTTGGATAACAGGGAGAATCCAACTGAGTCATGTTAGACCTCTCTTCAGATAGGCACAAGGAGAAAATCTCTACAAAATTCCACTTTCTAACAGTAAAAGATAAAATGTAGACAATACAGAAATATACAGTACAATACAACATGACAAAATGAATGACAGCACAATGATTGTTTTCAGGAGAAAGAATAGTTACAAAGTAGTGTAAAATACTTATGCTGTAAAGTGAAGGAGGGATATGCAGGGTATATTAATAAGAATGGAAAATATTATAATCAGGAAAGCTAAAAGACCCTTAGGTTATTTAGCCTTTTTGTAATGAGCTGTCTCATTGATATTTTACTACTGCAGTTCTAAGGTAAATGGTAATGTTTGCAATGTGCAATGCTTCCTCTCCATTAAGGAGATTTTGTGTAATGCTTCTGCTTTCTCAACATTAAGGAGGGATTTTATGTGCAATGCTTCTGCTGGTCACTCACCATTAAGGAGAGATTTCTGTGTCTGTGTGTGTGTCTGTAAAATGTCCCAGTTACGTATAACAGGCAGTTAGACCTAACCCAGGCTCAAACCCTATACCTTGCGTACAGGAGCCTGCATTCTCTACCCACATCAGCACTTGTCATATTCAGGAAGTTCAGTCCATAGCTCTCAACTGTCTACATATTCACAGAATATTATACTTGGCTTATACTTTGTCTGTTCCTCTTAAATTTTGTGGTTTTCTGGCAAATCAGTGAGGATGGAATTCACTAAATCATGATAGGCCTTTAAGTTTGTCTTCCTATCTTTTTTGGAAACACATGGTTACACGACATAATTTTAGCAATGTTCTAAGATTATACAAGCAATATTTAAAACGTGCCCCTGGTTTTGGGCCTCCCCCCACCCCAATTTTTGGCTTGCTCCAGATATCATCTGCTGTAAAATTGAGAGATCTAGTTGTGTCAAGTGGATGGTGCATTGGTAGCGTTATTGCCACACATCAAGAGGTTCTCTGGTTTGATTCTTGGCTGGGGTGCCTTCTGTGTGTAGTCTGTATGTCCTCCCTGTGTTTGTGTGGGTTTCTGTGGCTGCTCTGGTTTCCTTCCTCCCCTGTTACAATGACATGTGTCTGGAGCATTTCTCCCTGGGCCTTTGCTGAAAATTGGCTTTGTTGCAAGTTGAACTTTCCTGGTAAACAAATGTTAAATAAAGCTTGCTGAGAGCTTCAGGAGAAGAGTAGTTTAGTGATGCTTATTCCACGTCTGTTTGCATTGTTAGTACCACAACAGGTAGTAGCCTTACTTTTGAGGCAGAAGGCTGTGGGTTCTACTCCCACATTATGCCGATGGATCACTGATACTGCACTGTGTTGCACTTTAAAGGAAGTGGATGCTGCAGTCCTGTGAATGTCTTCCTTTGGAGCAATTACCTAGTAACTATGAAACATTTATCATGTTGCCATCCATTCCCTATTGCAAAAATTACTAGATTATCATTCTTTAATTTAACATAGACCATTTATTCTTCAAGGGCAATAGCCACTTTATTTGTAGATGAAACAATGAAATATAGAGTGGTTTCCTAGCAACGACCTCTTCATTAGTGATAGATCCCTTTAATGTGGAATTATTTAGATTACTTACTTCTGCAGAGAGTTTGCATGTTTACTGATACTGGTAAATTGTAATGCCAGAAGTTTGAGTGGCCTTTTATGGTTGAAATTTTCTGAAATGGGTAGTGTCATTGGTTCATACATTTTGTTTCATTGCTTACTAGAAGACTGTTCAAAACTACAAATTTAAAACACAATCTAACAACTGGTAATGTATTGTACAAGGACTATAATTTACTATAATCATGAAGGTGAATCAAAGAATGTATACACATATGCATGGCCCTAAAATGTTCGAAACCAGCCCAGAGAAAAGTGTGGAAGGCTCAATCATCGGCAAAGTTTAAGCTTTACTCTTGTTACCAAAGCAATGGATGAAGGTGAAACAGCCACATTACCTTGACCTGGCCAAGCCTTTTGGCAAAATCCCCTACTCAGGTGTAGTACAACAAATGATTAATGTAGGTTGATTTGTTCTGAGTAAGAGAACTAGTCTAATAGCCACTTTCAGCTATAGTCCAGGTCACTAGCTATGAGAATAATTAGGAAGTGGAAATGTACATAATATCTCAAATATGCATGCACTAGGTACCTCGCTGAAACTGTTTCTGTAGAGCAGATTACATTTAAGGTGCAGCTGGTCTAGAAAGAGTAACACAGCAGTGATCCCTTCCTGGAAACTGCTGCATGACGCTACAAATAGTCATGAAGCTCCAAAGTATTTGTAGTGGAGATGACTGTGATAATAGAAATTGCATAGTCTTACCCATTTAAAGTTTGAGACGACCACTGCCATACCCACATCTAGTAGGGGGATGGGTATTCATTTCTCAAGTGAGATTTTACTTAGTCTGATTAGCAGGTATTATATTCTGGAGCAAATTCTCAGAAATTATGAGACATAGTTCTGAGCTTTCTCTACATGGTCAGCAAAGGAAGGGATGGCTGTCTAACCATCTCCATAGATATTTACCCCATTACACAATCTCAATTGCTTCCTATTGTCAATAAGCAGCTGAGTCTAAAGGTACTAGTTTAACCCTTTTATAGTTACTAAACAACAGCACATTGCCCATTTTGTAGTTAATGTTTATTTCTATTTTTGACAATGACTTATTTACCTTTAGATGATGTTCAGTGGTCTTAGTCTAGAATATTTGAGCTAATAATCATCACAGTATTTATAACACGTGTATGACATATGGGGCTTAGAAAAAAAATCAGCGGAGCATCCTTTCCTGATAGATGAACTGGTGAGACAGAGCAATGCCGATTTAAAATACCATCAGACTGTTGTTTGGTCTAGGACATATATATTCCAAGTTCCATGAGACACTCATTATAAGTTAATAGGTGTATATTAAGATAATGACCAGTGAGTCCTTTATAAGCCTAGCCAAGCATGCAAATTGTATCCCAGAAGTTTATATGTCTTAAAGGCTATTTTAAGGTGTATATGTAAGCTAGGACAAGAAACATAGGTGCAACACCCAGGGTGTATTTCTAATTTCCCATCTACTGGTCCAGGTTTCTTTTGAATAGGGTTAGGGAAAAGCTCTGCTTCACATAGATAAGAAGCCTGTTCCAGAGAAGAGAAATCCTGTGAAACACACACCTGTCCCTCCAACGTATCCTGTTTAAGTCCGCAGAGAAGTTTAAACCCCTAGATCAAGTCATTTGAATCTTATTCATTTTCTTGATATGCAAAAGGTCCATCATAGTAGGATTCAAGGACGCCTTGTATGCCGGGCATAGATTGCTTTTCAACAGTCTGTAGGAAACAGAATATAGAGATAAGGCTGTAAGGTGATCTGCATAGGACATGTTGTTTCCACCCTCTATTCTTTCTGTGAAAAACCTTTATAGACATTTTATTTGTTACAGGTGCCTAATCAGGTACAAATTAAAGAGGTTATTGTACTCAATTATGAGCCTGATGAGTTCCGAATACAGTGAAACAATAACTTCCTTGGACCTAGATGGCATGCCCTTGCTTATAGGCTGAGCAACATGGAATAATTTCCTTACTATCTTGGACACATGTTGGTCAAAACCAGGTTACCATCTACATGCATACCCAAATCCCGACTTGTTCTCCCGTTAGGGGTATGCCATCAGTGTGGTCATGTCCTAGGGTGAGTGACTTCCCAAAGGGTACTATTATACATTTTGTGGCACTGAGCTTTAAACCATGGCTTTAGCACCTGTCATTTGGCTGTGTGAACGCTACACTAGCAACAGATCAAGCGGGTTTGTTAAGGAGGATACAGCCTTCAATTGCAGTCAACTACACTACAAGGTGTCTGTTACAGTATGACTGGTTTTTCATGCATTTAAACATTGAAAGAACTGGAGTGGGTTTTGTGGGAATGACCCATCTGTGGACATGGCTCAAATAGGGGTGTTCCTTGAGTTCGGTGTGGGTGGGGCTTAAGGGGCGCCAGAGCTATACTTCGCCTAGGGTGCCGTTTCAGCTAAGGCCGGCCCTGTGTGGAACATAATAAAGTTGCTAAATGGATAGAATAAGTAAGAAAGAACAGGAAGTTCAAATGTACATGATATAAAATGGGATGAAGTAACAGTCAAAGAGACTGAAATAAAGTTAAGAAATGCCTCTAATTGAAAACCCCAGGCCCAGATGCAGTACCTAACTTCTGGCTAAAGGTATTAACATCTTTGCAAGAAGATTTAGCCATGAGTAAGAACTATTTATATGCACACCCCAAACAGACACCAGCCTGGTTAACAGGAAAAACAATGCTCCTACCTAAGAGTGAACCTGTAAGCTACCCTAAAAACTATAGACCAATAACTTGCCTTCTGATGACGTATAAACTATACACCAGAATTGATACCAACAGAGTTTATAGTCATTAAGAAGAAAACACAATTATATCAATAGAACAAAATAATAATAAAAGAAGGTCATATGAAGCAAAGGATCATTTGTTGTTAAATAAAGTCATAGTGGAGAAGTGTAAAAAGGGGAAGAATCTAAGTATGGCATGGACAGACTATAAAAAACATTTGACAGTATCCTACATTCATGGATTAAAAAAAAGAGCTTAAAAATGTGTAAGATACTCCCCACACTGATAAACGGGTCTATATTATATATTTGAAGCTTCAAAATTTCGAACCTCATATGTTCAACAACATATGAGCGAAACTTGAAACCTCGAATATATAATAAAAAAGTAAAAAAAAAAAAAAAAAAACCTTACCTTAATGTTCTGAGCAGGGGGCAAGCCCCCCTGCACCCCCCACACCCTCCCTACTTAAATATACCAACTCTGAGACCGCACTTCAGTGCAGAAAAGGGAAATTTTCCCATTCTGTGCGTACAGAGTCGTTGCCTTTCACCTTTGAACTTTTCAAAGTTTGATCATATGGTGTCGACCATATGACATTCGAACTTTGAAACGTTCGGCAATTTAATAGGGACCCTGATAAACTACATCACAGCTACTATGAAACAGTGGCAAACCACTTTGCAGTTAAGCCACGATAAAGAACAAATTATTATTCCAGGGATAAAAATTCAAAGGGGGATATTCCAGGGTGACTCCCTCTGCTCTTTTGCCTTGCCCTTAACCCATTAAGCTGTCTGCTTAACAGATTAGGTCATGGTTATAATCTGGCTCCCAGAAAGCAACAAAGATGATTTAAAACTGTATAGCTCATCAAGTAAAGAACTGAAAGCACAACTGCAAGTAGTCAAAACTTTTTCAGACGATATAAGAATATCATTTAGTCTTGATAAATGTGTAAAAGCAACCTTTAAAGTAGGAAAACATCAGTTTGGGACAAGAATGTGATATAAAAGAACTTAAGTAAGAGAAGTGTATAAATATTTGGGAATTAATGAAGGATTAACCATAAAACATGAACAAATGTGAATAAAATTTAGTAAGGAATATTTTAGAAGACTTGCATTAATCCTGAAAACAGAATTGACATCTAGGAACAAAGTTCAAGCTATAAACCAATTTGCTCTACATGTTCTAACTTACAGTTTTGGAGTGACTGACTGGCCCCAAAAGGTGTTGGATAGATTAGACAGGAAAGCAAGAAAGATGCTTCATGCTCATTAAATGATTTATAAAAATCAATGCATACCAAGATTATATATTCCCTGTTCTGAAGGAGGTATGCACCTCCTTGAAATTGATTACATGTATATATTGCAGTCATGGGACTGCCATACATATCTATTGACCTCACAAGACCCAACGACCCAAACACAGTGAAAGTTTTGAAAAATGAGGAGAATAAATCTAAGATGACTTCCCTGCTTAGTCTAGCAGAAGCATATTGATGTCAAGCGGTAATGGAAATCAAACCAGAAATAGCTGAAAATCAGGCAGCAAATGAATGTGCCAAACAAACAAAATAAAGAATATAAGGTGAGGGTATCAGATGAGAAGGCAAGAAAAGTGGAAAATGCATAAATATAGTTGCAAGTATAGAAAACTCCTGGAACAACCTCATGTTGATCAGGATCGAACACAGGAATGGTTGAGCAGAGGCAAACTCAAACCAAAAGACGAAAGGTTAATGTTAGTGGTCCAAGATAGTAGACTACTTAAACGCTGGTTTACAAAGTCCATTGAACATTTGGAAGAAACAGACAAATGAAAGTTTCGTAAAACAGAACTGGAATTAGTTGCACACCTTGTTGCTGGTTGTGGCATATTGATGGCAGAAGGACAGTATATTGAAAGGCATAATAATGTGGCAAGACTGTTGTACTAAGGATTGTACAAACATTATAATATTGAAGTAGCTGAAAAAAACTGGAAACATCAGCCACAAAGCATCGTAGAAAATGATGAAGTCTACATCACATGGGATCACCCATTACCAGCAGTTCAAAAGACAGATGCGAGAAAAGCAGATATAGTTGTCCATGAAAAGAAGACAAGAGTAGCATTGATCACTGAAATCGTAACACCCGGTGACTACAGTGTCGTGCGTACTGAGAGATGCAAAGTCATAAAATATCAGGATTTGCAGGCAGAAAGGAGTAATGTGGAAGAAAGACACCCAGACAGTTCTATAAGTAGTACTATGAGCAATGGGTGTAACTCTAAGAATTGCAGAAGCAGTCATTACTTGGCACATTGCAGGTGCTGCAAAGAGCACTTCTGGCTAACATCAAAGATTGAAACAATACTAATTTCATGAACTTAATCATACTTTGCCTTAGGAATGGGGTCCATTCCCATCATGGTATTAGAAATCCAAAAGTCTTGGTGAAATAAAAAAAAAAAAGAGAGAGGTGATTAAAAACCAAAAAAGTCTTAGAGAAATTAAAAAGGAGGTGAAGGATGATGAAGCACCCATATGACAGTTAGATGTAACAGTAAAACCCTTGTATCAGGAAGGTTGGTGGCCTGTAGGCCGGTAATGAGGTGACATCCTATAAATTCTATTTGTTGGGCTGTTGTCAAATGACACTTGGGAAGACTTACTGTTGTCCCTAAATTCTGCAACAACTGGAGCACAAGATCCAGATGGCATAGCAGCAGATGCTCAGAAGTAGCAATTATAAGGCAATAGTCAAGGTAGGGTAAAACTTGAATCTCTAGCAGACCCAACTGTGCTATCACACTATCATTATCTTAGTAAACACTTTGGGGGTTATGATGACACCAAAAAGCAGTGCTCTGAACTGACAGTGATTGGGCCCCAGCCAGAAATGAAGGAATCTCCTGGAGTGCTTCTCTATCTTCATGTGACAGTAAGCATCCTGGAGATCTATTAAGCACATCCAATCTTCCCTCCTCAGAAAAGGCAATATGGACTGAATTCTGACCATCCAACATTTTTCCTGTTTTACAAATTGATTGAGGTGACTGAGATGCAGAATGGGTCAGAGGTTCTCCCATCTTCTTTAACACTAAAAAGAACTTTGAATACTCTGGATTCTAGCTGGTCTGAGGGGACCAGTTGGATGACTCATTTTTTTTTTCTAACAGTTTTGAAATTTCTACTGCTGCTGGTTCCCACTGACAGGGTAGAACATTGAGGACAATCCTCTTTCTCTGAGGTGGAAGGAAAAAAGAAATTAATGAATCTGTGGTTATGCTTTACCAAGCTTGTGGGCACAATTAATTGCAACCTTTCTAACTGCCTCCAGAGTGCATCAGTCGGACAACCCTTTAGGGGCGTTGATAGGGCTTCTCAGAAAAAAGGACCACTTAAGTCTTGATTATGCAGTCCACCTTTGCCTCTAGGGCAACGTCCATTTGAATTACCTCCATCCATGCCACAAGGAGGTCTATCACCAGGAGAATCATGATTAAGAGCTCTATGATTTTCAAAAAAGTGTATTTTTCCCTGTCCTCTAATTCTTCCAAAAGAGTCGTTGTGGAGTGGAAAAGTAGATTCTCACTGCAGGGAGAGGCTTACCATCCTGCTGATTCCTGGTTAATGTGTCTTTAACTTTTGGTCCAAAGAGAGTGGAGTCACCACAGGGGACATTAATGAAGGACAACTTAAAGCCTTCCACAAGGTCACAGAGATGCAGCCAGGCATACTGGTGCCTGCTGACCCGAGCATACTATCAGCTGCTTTTGAAAAGAGTCACATGGTTACATTGGAGGTTGACTTATGGTAAATAGTTGGAAGTTCACCATCTTCTGAACATCCTCAGGCAATGATCAGTACATCTGAAAGAGATTTGGAAATTTCTTTCGTCAAATATTTATGGAATTTTAAATTTTCTAACACAAGTAAAAAAATCTGGCGATCTGAGAGCAAATGTCACTGATTCATAAGCCCATTTCCCATATCTGTCCATCACTCTAGACTCCCTGTTAGGGGGATGAACAGGAATTTTCCTCAAAGATTTCCTTCATCGTGGCCACTGCTACCACCACAGCTTCCACTGGAGGAGATTTGCTCCAATCTTTCCTGTCATTACAGGCTGCTAAAATTCTGTCCAGTTTCTTGGGTGTGGACCCCAGCACATAAGGGTTCTTCCAAGCCTGTTAAGCCATGAGCTTAATGAGGGGATCAACAGGCTGCATCACCCAGGACAATGTTGAGCTGAAACCAAAAGATTCCAAGAACACAGTTTCATCAGCTGAAGAATCTTGGGCAGACCATCCCCCACTCTGTTTCATCAATTCAAGGATCTCACTGAAGATGATGTCTTCAGAAGGGAACTGGGGAGACCCTTCACCCTCATCCAAATCAGTGTCTTCCACAAAAGGGTCTGGAGATAAGTCTACATGCTTCTGTTTGCATGCCTTTTTCTTGTGAACAACTTCTGGTGGATGATTAGAAAGTTCAGAATCAGACTGTGTGGTAATGTAACAAGGATCCTCTGAGCTCATGGTTCTAAATGTCCCTGCCCCTCTCTGTAGGAAGATGGGAAGAACAGGCAGAATCCTGCAGAGGTTTGGGTGGCACTGAATTGGATGTAGGAGTCTTCTCCCTAGGCATATGTACGACCCTATGAAAAGCCTCAAAGTTATAATCGGCTCCGAGGATATACTCCTGACAAAGGACAACTGAGATTTCTCGGCAGCAAAGTACCTCTACTCCAAAGCTGACTTCAGATCCAAGCTGTCAAGTGCTGAGACTCTGGGGGGCAAGAATGGCTCTAACAATATTATTGTCAATCGATCTCCCCGAACCCCGGCATCAATGCTTTGGCTCAGTCTCTCTTCTCGATCTAAATGCATCAGTGTTGAGAGATAGGGATGCTGTTGGTGTCAAAGTCACCAGGGCTATTGACCCTGACCAGTGATGAGTGGACTGGTACCAGAGAAAAGACAGGAAGGTACGTTGGACCCATACTCAACATGTTCCCAGTGGCCAGTACCAAGTAAACCCCAAGCTGAATCTGCATCTTGAGGAATTTCCTCATCATCCTGCCAACATACTTTTCACTAAGACTTCAGAATGATTGTTTTTTTCAATAAAATATTAAAATTTTAAAAGGAAGGCTTCTCCAATGGGAATTTAACTGCCCAAATTGACGTTTGCAGCTGAGTGACAGACAAGTACATTACAGATGTATCTAACTTCAGACCCATTGCTATTCTCTCTCCTATATCCAAAATTCTGGAGAAATGCATTCATCACCAACTTTTAAACTATCTACTACTAAACAAACTCCTCTCTCCAACTCAGCACAGGTTTAGGCCTGGTCATAGCACTACCATCGCCTTTATTTCCTTTATGGACACTGTCAGTCAAACCAGAAATAATGATAACTTTGTATCCTCTATCTTCTTTGACCTTTCAAAAGCATTTGATACGGTCTCCCACCCACTACTCCTCAGTAAACTCTCCACCCTCGGTATCTCCTCCCAACTCTAAACTGGTTCACACACTATCTAAAAGATAAACAATCACACTAGATGGCTCAACTGTTTCTCTCCATTTCTTAACCCTTCTACAGGTGTCTCCCAAGGCTCCATTTTAGGACCTCAACTATTCAGTACTTTTATAAATGACTTCCATACCAATCTTAAACATGGAACTGTTGTACAATATGCAGATGAGTCAACCATTATTTGCTCTGCTAAATCAAAAACAAAACTTCTGCAAATGAGCCAGAATGCCTTTACTACCACTGAAACCTGGATGGCTAATAATCATCTAGCCCTAAACCCAAACAAACCTAAATTATTCACCCCCAAGAAAAGCCTCTCTGTCAGCAATACAGACTTCACCATTCACTCTCAAACCAACTCTACCATAGAGGTTGTCTCCCACACCAAGTTGCTAGGAATCATCCTCAACGAAAACCTGACATTTGACCTCCACATCCCCAATAACATCAAAAAAACAAACTATAAACTAGGCACCCTCTATTCACAAAAATATTATCTTAACTGCTCTACTAATTGAACTCTCGCCTTAACCTTTCTCTTACCTTCACTCCTCTATGGTGCTCCTCACCAATATCCACTCCACCCTATTCAGTACTTTTATAAATGACTTCCATACCAATCTTAAACATGGAACTGTTGTACAATATGCAGATGAGTCAACCATTATTTGCTCTGCTAAATCAAAAACAAAACTTCTGCAAATGAGCCAGAATGCCTTTACTACCACTGAAACCTGGATGGCTAATAATCATCTAGCCCTAAACCCAAACAAACCTAAATTATTCACCCCCAAGAAAAGCCTCTCTGTCAGCAATACAGACTTCACCATTCACTCTCAAACCAACTCTACCATAGAGGTTGTTTCCCACACCAAGTTGCTAGGAATCATCCTCAACGAAAACCTGACATTTGACCTCCACATCCCCAATAACATCAAAAAAACAAACTATAAACTAAGCATCCTCTATTCACAAAAATATTATCTTAACTGCTCTACTAATTGAACTCTCGCCTTAACCTTTCTCTTACCTTCACTCCTCTATGGTGCTCCTCACCAATATCCACTCCACCCTAAAAAAACAGGCTTGAATCACGTTACAACAAGGTAGCCAAGTTTGCTACCAACGCAAAACACTCTTCCCATCACTACACTGCCTTAAAATCACTTAACTGGCTAGAACTTCCATATCAGCTAACCTACCTACAGCTCATCACAGCTCACAAAATCCCTCAGACTGCCTTACCCTCTCTTCCATCTTAACCCACTACCACCCAAATAGACCACTTAGATCTGAAAATCAACTTCTTCTGCAAGTAGACATGCCTAAGGTTCCCACTGGCAAAATGCTTTATTCCTTCTCTATTGCCAAGCTTTGAAACTATCTCCCATTAGCTATCAGAACCTCCAGTAGCATCTCTTCCTTCAAAAAATCTTTGCAGCTTCACCTCTCCACCCTATGGCAATGTAATTGTCTCAACTCTCATCCATCCATAACCTAACTATCTATATTCTATGTTTGTTCCTACTTTAATTTACATCCTTACCCCTCCAAACTTTCTTTTTCTCTAGTCAAAACAAATAATTTATCTTTGTTCCTCTATCCACCCTCACCCTTCCATATATCCACACCTTTCTCTTTACTCTGCTGCCTGTAACACCAAAAACACCTTCAGTATACTGCCAAAATATCTTTTTCTTCAGCATATTACCCTTAAGAGTACAATAATTTAATCACTTGACTAGTGTGTGACTCTAAACCACTAAATATCTGTACATATGTGTTTGCACTCTTTCAACTTTTGCAGGTTACTGTCCGTTTTGTAATATTGCTTGTATATCCTAATTGTTTTTATTTTACATTATAAGTATCATTATACTGTGGAGCTTTTCTCCCTGGGCCTCAAGTGAAAATGGGTTCTTTTGCCCCAGTGGACTTTCCCAGTAAACAAATGCCAATAAATAAATAATAGTGGAAGCAAACCTTCCATAACTGTACATGATTGAACTATCACTGTTGCAGTAGCCTAAGCTATATGGGTTATATCCTGCATAGGTTATTATAGCTAACCAGCTTCCAAAGCTTAAGGGCACCTTCCACGTATCCAGACTGTTACAAATTTGACCAGAGTAGGCAGAAACCTAGAGTTCTGGTTGGCAAGCCCTTCTGAACTTTCACGGCAACTGAAAAAGGGAAGCTAGTGCCCTAAAAAAGGTCACTGCTAGGTAAACAGAACCCATGTCCACACAATAGCATGAATAAACCATATAAAAATAAGGCAGATGGAGGGGAGGGAATAGCTACTGCAGCAATGATATTTGAATATTTACTTTTATAGCAAGTTTACTTACACAACTATACTGTTATTCATCATTTGATCACTGTTGCAGTAGCCTAAGCTATACTGGCAGAATACCAAAGCTTAGAAACAAAAGAAGGAGGAAGAATAAGGGTAAAGGAGTATAGTCTGTCGTGTTTTGTAAAAGTATGCACACAAGATTATGTTGCTGCCTCTAGAACACTTCCACACTCTACCCCTTTCCAAAAAGTCAGTGAAGAATCCAAGGCCCTAGAACTGACTTATTGTGGTGAAAATAATGAAAAGAAATAACATAGGACAACCATTTGGAAATTTTGTTTAGACACTGGTTGTTGTTTTCCTTACCTGCACAAGAAATGAATAACTGATCAGAATTTTTGTTCTGTCAAGATACTGTAGTATGTTTGTAGACATCCAGAGTATGAAGAATCCTTTCAACCTCATTTTAGGAAAGAAGACAGTGAGATAGCTTGCTTGTCTCAAAACAAACTTGGATACCACTTTAGGCATACATTAAGGATATATTCTACAGAAATCATATCCTTGCAGAAAATCAGATTAAGAGTGACCTACCATAAAAGCTTGCAATGCAGACACTCTACTGGCAGAAGTCAGAACAATCAGTAACACTAATTTCTATGTTAAAAACCTCAAATCAGACCAATGAGCTGGTTCAAAAGGAGCAAGAGGCATTTTTTCCAAAACAAAATTAAGATTCTAAAGAGTAGGCACCTATTTTGTAGGTGGACAGGTATGTAAAACTCCTTCCAAAAACAGCTTGACATGGGCATGAATTAAAAGAGGAAGGATCCATGGGCAGACATGCTGAAATAACTCAAAAATGAATTTTGATAGATGAGTAAGGAAGATCAGAGGATAACAACTGACACAAATATTGTAGAATAAAATGCTAGTCTTAAAAGGGTTAGTTCTTCATGCAGCACCAATGAGAAAATATTTTACTTTTGCTGCTATGTGACTTTATAGTAGCAGCTTTCTTTACCTTTGTTAATACCTGCTGCACTTCTCAGAAACAAGATGCTTAACAGGTATTAAAACTATTATCATCCAGGCAGTTAGTTGAAGTTGTTCCAAGTTTGGGTTATCTAACAACATCTGTCTTGCATAAGTAAGTCAAGACTGTGAGGAAGCTTGTGGTAATTGCCCTTGGCCTTTTCCAAAAGAAGGGAGAACCAAATTGCATTGGTCCAGAAGGGAGTCACCACAATGATCTTTGGAGAGTCCTTCTGTATTTTCAGAATGACCCTGGATATGACAGGAAATGCTAGAAACATATACAGGAACATTTATGTGCAAGAAAATAAGAATACATCTGTTTTACACACCTGTTTATAAGAAGTCATAGAGCAGAATTTTTCCAGTTTGTTGTGAATGTAAGCAAAACGATACAAATGAGGTATTCCCCACAGCTGGATCACATTCTGGAAGACCCCTGATTCAATTTTCATTCATGAAGGTCATTGCTGGCCTTGCTCAGCTTGTATGACACAATATTTTGTTCTGATGGAATGCAAGAAAGACACCTGTACAGTGCTATATCCCAGACTACTATGACTAATTTAAACAGAGGGTAAGATCTGAAACCACTGTTTGTTTATGTACCATATCAACATGGTGCTGTCTGTAATCTCTAACTGAGCCTCTCTGGACCACAGATCATAGAGAGAGTTCAGTGCATTTATGACTGCCAACATCTATTTATGTTATTTGTTTTGATCTTTTTTTATTCCGAATATCTTGGCACTTACCCCTCCCCCAGACACAAAGCTCCCCAAGCAAAGCCTGAAGCATCTGTTATTGTATAATCTGCAATAACAAATGTCTGAAACATCTGTTATTGCAATCTATACTGGAAGAGAAAATTAAGGCATGGATTTAGATGAACTAGGATCTCCACCAAAGCAGTTCCTTTTTTACATATCCTGTTAACTAGAATCTGAAATGTCAGGAATTCTGGTGTTGGAACCATACAAATTTTTAGTAGCACTGAATCTTTCTCATGTGGAATCTGACTAAAGAAAACATGAGAATCATAGATGCCATGCAGCCTAGTATCATAAGAAATTCCCTTGCTGAAGTACTAGACTGACTGGAAAAAACTCAGAAACAGATATGGCTACAGATGTATTTTTGCCTGCAGAAGAAAAGCTCTTTAAATGAAGTATCTATGAGACATTCCAGGAATACAATCCTGTGGGAAGGAGTCAAACAAGAATATTTTGAATGTTCTCCTGGAAACCCAGTCTGCAAAGGAGATTTCTTGCCTGAGTGAGAGATCCCCTGACACTCTGAATAAGAGTTTGCAAAGATAAGCAAGTTGTCTAAATTTGGAAAAATGTGAATACCTCGCAGTCTGCAATAAGCTATCAGTAGAGTTAAGCACTTTGCAAACACCCTTGTAGCAATCCAACAAGTAATTCAGAGAACGGATAGTTTAATCCAGACACAGAAAACCTTAGAAAGGTTTAAAATCTGAGGGTACAGGAATATGATGATATGCATCCTTTAAACCTAGAGTTACCAACAAACTGAAAGGGGAAGTGAGTGGTAACAGGCTCTGAAGGGATCGCATTTTGAACTTTGAGACCCTCACAAACCAAATGAGAAAAGAAAGATCTATGACTGGTTTTGATGAGTCTTCTTTCTTTGCTTCCAGAAACATTCTTGAATAAAACCTTTCCCTGTCAGATAAAGAAACTCAGGTTCTATGACTCAGCAAATGCTGAATGACAGGACGGAAAAAAAAGAAATATGATCTGTTGAATAAGGAGGAATCTCCTAAAAAGGAGGAAGGGAAGGAAGGACTCCCACTGTCATCTGTACCCCTGATGGATCACTATCAGAACCAATTTGTCTGGGATTATCTGTTGTCAAAGAGAGAAATGGAGTCAATTTTTGGAGATTTTATTTTTGAACATCTGACTGATAGAAGATTGATAAATCTCATTTTGCCTTTATAAAGACATTTTAAGTTGGGATGAACCTTTTAATAAAGCTGGAGAAGGAAAGCTGAAAATGTCAGTTTTCCTCTTTTATCACACTTTTTGGGGAGCTCAGCAGCACATGGCCTCCCCAAAAACGCTCCTTACCAAAGGGAGAATTCAAAATGCTAGCTTTAGCACCCTCCGGTAAATTTTGAGAATGTAAACCAGGTAAACCTTCTCATAGGTTCATACTTGGCTATCTGCCCTAGGGCATTTATAAGCCTAGCCAGAGTGTGTTTGGCTTTCGCCACCCATTTTAAATTAATTTTGCTATGCCCTTTTTTGAGGTTAGTATACTGTGCCTCTGTCTAACAGTGACACAAAAGTGATACCCGGGGTAAACCTACGATCTCCCATCCACTCATCAAGATTCCTCTTGAAGAGAGTCAATGAGGGACTTTGCCTAACCTGGACTGGGATTTTATTCCAGAGTGAAGGGAGCCTCTGGGTTATGAATCTGTCCCTCCAGCATGTCCTATTTATTTCAGTGCTGAGGTTCAAGTCTCTCGAGAGCGTAGCTTGATGGGATTTGGATTTTCTGAGGTGCAGCATGTCCATTAATTCCGGGATGGACATGGCTTTATACGTCAGGCACAGATCGCCTCTGAGCAGGCAGTATGCCACTGAGTAGAGCTGGAGTTTCTTTAACCGGGCAGCATATGGCATCTGTTTGAGCCCTTTGAGCCTCTTGGTGAGGTACTTTTGGGGTCTTTCCAGTTGCTGCAGGTGTCTGGTAAGGTACATCCCAAAAGGGGCATTGTACTCAATTATTGGCCCTGATGAGGGATGAGTAAAGAGGCACGATGACCTCCCCTGATCTAGATGTGAATCTCTTCATGATTAGGTGGGCTATATAAAATGTTTTTCTAACCACTTTGGCCACGTGGTTTTCAAATGAGAGATTGCTATCAACTTGGATCCCCAGGTCCCTAATTACTTCTTCCGTACTTAATAGATTACCACCTACGTGGTAATTTGTGGGCACTTTGTTTTTGCCAAAGGGGATGACTATACACTTTTTGGCATTTAGCTTGAGGCCATGGCTCTGGCACCAGTTGTCTGTTTCTATGAGGCCCTTTTGTAGGATGCTTGTGTCGGCTGGAGAGTCGATTATGGTGCCTAGTTTGCAGTCATCTGCAAACTTGGTCAGCCACAGTCCTTCCGTATTGGCCTGTACCGCCGAGAAATATATACCGAACAAGAGAGGTCCCAGGACTGAGCCTTGTGGGATGCCACTTGTAACTGATTTGGAGTCTGACATTGCTCCAGCAATTCTAACCATGTGGGTTCTGTCCTTGAGCCAGTTTGCAACCCATCTAGTGACACAGGGGTTTATATTTAAGCTGGTGAGCTTATCTATAATGCCCGAGTGGGGTATTGTATCGAAGGCTTTTGCGAGGTCCAGGTAGGCTGTGTGGACCACCTTCCCCTTGTCAATGGCCTTGGTGACTGTTTCAAAGAAATCGGCCAGGTTTAAGAGGCAGGATCTGCCCTTAACAAAGCCGAACTGGGTAGGATCCAGTGTCTGTAGGTCCCCAATATCTTTATTTATGAGGGGAGTGCACAAATAGTCCTTTTTAGGACTCACACATAGCAAAAGAACCAAAGATCTGTTCAAGAAGAAGGACAACGGAGATCGACACCACCGCAGAACACCAAAGAGCACAACGGCAGCTCTTCCCAGAGCCCATTGTGTACATACACGAAACAGCTCTTTTCAGACCTCACTTGGATCTGCACCTTACACCAAACAGCTCTTCTCAGAGCTCACAGAGATCTGTAAAAGCTCTGGTAAGAGCAACCGGAGACACATTGAAGAATAAAACAAAAAAGTTCTTATTAGAGCTACCACCAACACCCGAACGGGCATTCAAAACACAAATCGGCCCTTCTCAGAGCTCACAGAAATCTGTATCAGCTTCGGTAAGACCAGCCGGAGGCACAGACACAGCTTCGGTGAACCAAACAAAACAGTTCTTTTTAGAACTACCGCATCTGCCCGAAAGGGCATTCAAAACACAAAACAGCTCTTCTCAGAGCTCATAGAGACGTGTAACAGCTCTATATACAGCTCCAGCTGCCCACAGGCTAAAACAGCTCTTCTTAGGGCTAGCTCCACCACCGACTACATGTGGAAATCTGTTCACCGTTTAGGATCAAGAGTGAAAGGCTTTGTAAAATTGGTTATTCCTTTCCTCCGGGCAGGCATCACTCAGGATCGAAAACCCAAGAGGTCCACACCTATTTTTCTGGTTTTATTTATGAGGTCCATGATTATCCTTTCCATAGCTTTGCAGACCAAGCTAGTAAGACTTATGGGGCGATAGTTTCCAGGATCTGTTGAGGCACCACCTTTGCGGAGAAGGACCACTGTTGCTGTACGCCACTCTTTGGGTACATATCCTGTAGTAAGGCTGAGATTGAACAGTAGTTTTATGTTTGAGTTTAGCTCTTCTTGGAGTTCATGTAGGACGCAGCCCGGGACATCGTCTGGTCCCACTGATGCTGTGTTTTTTGCTTTGGAGAGGGCGGCTCTTACCTGAGCATCTGAGATGTCAGGGGGGCAGCACTCTGCTGGGATAGATATTTGCCCTTTTGGTGGGGAGGGGGGGAGTTTGCACTGAACCTGTCAGCTAGGATGTTGGCAATGTCTGTGGGTTTGGTGTATTTTTTGTCATTTTGGACTAATTCTGAGCATATCTGGGAATTCCCACCCAGGTTCCTAACATAACTAAAGAAAGCCTTGTGATTATCCTTAGTGTCCTGTGCAATTTTTCTCTCAAAGCTGGCCTTAGACGATTTTATGAGTGCCCGTAGTTTTTTGCTAATACTGATCAGAAATGCCTTCCCTTTTTGGGATTTTGCTCTATCATGTAGTAGCTTCCTCCTTCTATTGTATAGTTTGTTTATGGCTGGGGTCCACCAGACAGGACGCTTGCCTTTGGAGGATTGGGTCTTGGTTTTATTTGGGATTGCATGATCCATGCATTCCTGAATGTGTTCATAGAATGCGTTTATAAAAGATTCTGCGGTCTGGGCCATATTTTCCACAGGCCCGGGGGCTTTGAAGGATTCCACCTCGGTGTTGAGGAGTGTGAAATTTGCTTTAGAGAAGTTTTTCACTGTGGTTTTCTGGGCAGGGGGTGGGGTCGGGATGTGAATATCCAGTGAGATTAGTTTATGGTCTGATCTTACCAGTGAGGGATACACTTCTGGTCTGGAGCATAGAGCCCCCATGTTGGTGATGATCAGGTCCAGTATGTTTTCCCCTCTTGTGGGAGTGGTAACAAGTTGTTCCATAGCATTTGAGTTTATAAATTCTAGGAACCTTTGGGCTAGGGTGTTGGAGCTAGAGTAATGCTCCCAGTCTATGTTTCGGTAGTTGAAGTTGCCCAATATAATGGTGTTTAGAGAGACCTTCATATTTTCCAGTGTTCTCAGGAAGGCCGAGTGGGGTTCCTGGGTTTGGGAGGGTGGTCTGTAGCAGGCTATAAACTGGAAGGCAGTTTTACCCACTGTTAGTTGCACATGGATAGTCTCTGATGCTTCGTGCTGTGCCACCAACCTGGAGGTGTGGGTATCTTTGACGAATATTGATACTCCCCCTCCTTTTGTGGTTCGGTCCATGTTTTGGGGCTGAAAAGCATGGTATGAGGTATAACCTGGTAGTGCTGGGGTGCTCTCGGGAGCCTTGAACCAGGTTTCTGTTACTGCACAGATATCAATGTTCTCCATGCTAAGGAGAGTTTTGAGTGCGTGCATCTTGAGGTTTAGACTTCTGGTGTTGAGCAGCATTACTCTTAGTTTCTTATCCCTTGTGATACCTATGGAGGTGGGTTTGTCTTTTGAGCCTTGCCTAAAAAAGGCACTATGGGGGTGGCAAGAGCCTTTGCCAATATCCGAAAGCCCAGGGGTGACAGGTGCAAGCCATCCCTAGCGAAGCATCATGGCTTGTCGAGCATGTCATCCCATGCTGACAGGCATTGAATCCCCTTTGAATGACACCAATACTTAAGCCAATTGTTGAAATTGATCATCTTGTCTTCATATTGTGGCATCATTCTTGGTGACGGTAAGATGCTACACAAGGTCAGGGTCATACCAGCCTGGGCTACATGCTCAGAGAGCTCCTCTATGTCTCTTTTCATGTAGTCCAGGGAGGTACGTCTCAGGTCATTTACACCAGCATGGACGATGACTGAGTCATATTTGTACTTGCCTTGGAGTGACCTGAGTGCTTGTGTTATGTGGCGGATCCTAGCGCCCGACAGGCAGCTCACCGTGACCCTCTCCTTGTTCAGCCTGGTGAGCGGGACGTCAGTGTGCCTGACGATAGAGTCACCTATTACAAGTGTATCAGGTATGTTGTTTAGCCTTAAGGGCTGTGACTGTTCGGCACACTGGCTTTGTGAGCTATGTGTTGCACGTGTTTTGTTTTGCGGTAGCGGTTGCTTGGGTGTCTGCTTTGGAGGTCTCTGCTGCTTAAGCAGATTTTTATTTAGAGCCTCTGAGTATGTTTGTGTGTGTTTATGTGTTTGGTTTGCTGTCGTGGTAGGTCTATGTGAGACTGGAATTGTAGTGAGTGTGGTTTCCTTCTCCTCCTGGCTGGTTATGCCAGTACTGAGTTGAGAGAGCTTAGCCTCCAGTTTGGCTATATGGTTGCATCTCTCACATGTGTTGGAATTTGTTGGGAGGAGGAGAGGGTTGTCTGTATACATGAGGCAGTTGTAACACTGCCTCAAGATTCCCAGATTCACCAGCTGGACCGGAGAGGAGATTGACAACTGACTTTTGGACATGCTAGAATAGTATTGGGAATTCCTTTATAATGGAAAAAAGGGCCAATGGGGAACAAGGTACTCAAGGGGAGTTTGTGGGGGTGTAGTGCTTTTAATTTTTTAGTGCTGACTTATATAATTGCTTTAGTGAGCAAGTGCCAGGCTTTAGAGTTGGAATATGGTGTTTATTATGAGAACTAGATCAGTTCTAAGGGAAAAAGTGAAGAGCAGACTCTGTGGAGCCGAGAATGGTTTAAACCCAATTAAGCGGAGCTGCCCGATGCTGCGCTATGCGCAAAATCGCACAAAACCGCGCCAAAGCAGGTTTTATACAGGGGACTTGAAAGAGCTAGAAATTGGCCCAAAACAGCCAATAGACTATCAGATTCTTGTGCTGGGAACACTCCTCCAGGGATAGATAGGCTGCTCTAAGCTCCCCATTGCCACTGGTGAACAAAGAAGCCTCCCTTTATCCAAGAAAGGAAATGGGCAACACAGGAACGTTCCAAAAGTCCAGAATACAGCAAAGCCTGTATTTGGACTACTCTAGGTCAGGAACGACGGGAAACAAGGATATTTTTTTTTTTTTTTTGCAACAAACAGCAGGAAAATGCAATAAATATGTAAATCAGGCTAGCGCACTTGAGTGTGTAGCCTCAACAGGTAAATGCAACAAAAAGGACAAACTTTAAAAGTGCAGGTGCAAAAACAACTTTAAACAGTTTAAAACAGTTCAAGAAGCAGAAATACTTGCAGTTTAGCTAGATCGAACAGTCGCCCAGGTAGTAGCAGGAAAAAAAACACTTTTATCAGGTTAGCAGTCACTCTTTTAGCCTCTCTACTGCTAGCACCACTCTGCAGGACCACGAGGAGCTTGGCTGAGTTGTAACAAGCACAAAAACCGTGCCAAAGTGGGTTTTATACAGGGGGACTTGAAAGAGCTAGAAATTGGCCCAAAACGGCCAATAGACTACCAGATAACAGATCCAGTAGCTGTTGCTCTGAAAAACATCAGCTGAGTCACAACCATACTTCAAAAAAATTTTGGTTACTTGAGACACAGAATCCATAAGTGTAATCAGAGAAGATTTTTCCTCAGAAAAAGGAGAAGTGACAACAATTTTTTCTCATTCTCCCAAATGAAACAAGCAAAACCTTTAATGTGAGCTTAACAATTAGGAATCTTGAAAAGTGTGGCAGAGGAATACATTCTTTCCTCAAATTTATCAAAGGCTTTCCAGTCCTTGTCAGTGCAGGAAAGATTAGCATTTACTAAATTTTTATCTGCAGAAGGATTTGACAAAGAAATCACTAGAGGGACAGATCTGGGATTAGAAAATAAAGAGTCTGTAAGAATGAGGAACTTTATACAAACTGTCTGTCTTCTTTGGGGCTGCATGATGGCTGTTAGACATGTTTTGGGCTGTAAAAGGCATCCTCCAAAGCTGGTAGAGTAGGAGGAACAGGAGTAGGATGAGGAAATTCCAGTTGCAATAAATCATGTTTTTCAAGGAAACTGGAATTCATGTTACAAATGAAAAAATGTGGCTCATCCTAGATATGGTTTCATATGGTTTCAGAAAAAGAAAATTCTTCCAAGGGACAATCAAAATAAATACACCCCTCAGAAACAGAATCAGTTACTTGAGGAGAAAAGACACATGTTGTTTCCTCACAATTACTTCCCTGTTTTTTCTCTTACCAGTAACTCCAGATTGACAAAAGTTAAGAGCCTGAACTAAGCCCTAAGCTAAGCCCAATAAATCATCCCTTCCTAAAGTAACAGAGACAGGAAAAGATAAATGTATAACTTTCTGCTTCTTTCTTTCAAGAATCTGCATAGAAGCAGACCGGCTCCAATCAAGACATCACCTTGGGAATAAGCATTCCACTCTAGCTAGGCAGAGAAGCATTCCCCACTCCTTCCTCTGATACCAACAAGAGTGGTTCTTCTATGCCTACCTAGGGCACTCCAACAGCCGCAGAGAATATGTGTAACACCTGATTCTTAGTAGTTGAAAGGACTACACCAGAAGAAACCAAGAAAGAGGATGAGTGGTCTGAGGAACCAAAAATAGGGGCAGCTGAGTTGCCCATCTGCAGATGGGGTAAAACATTAACCTGTTAAAGGGGCAAAGGCTGAATGGAAATTGTATTCTTTTTGTTGCCAGAGGAAGGAAGAACCAAGAAGCTTGTAAGCTGTTACATGGTAAAGCTGAGAAGAAAGCCTGAAGTCTGGATAAAACTGACAGCAGCAGCAGTTGGTAAAATGTCAGTGTCAGTGGTGCACCGGGTAGCACACTCACCTTTGGTGCAGAAGGTTGTAAGTTCTATTTCCACACCAGTAGGTCAATTGCTGACTCTGCAGTGCAGCATAAGGGGGTAATGCATTCCTGAGTTGTTGAACAGAGTGTGTGTATGTAACTTTAAGAAGCAATTCCAGATGTAAGCACGTGCATATAAATAGTGAGCATGTGCAGGCAGCAGTGCATTTTGAGAGAACAGCCAGAGTGTTAACATGAATGAGCATGGTAGTCAGTCTGTTTATATGTTTATTTAAGTTTAGGTTACAGAGCCTCACTCCTGATATGTTTGTGTGTAATAAAGCTGTTTGAACTGACACCACAACTGCTTATCTGTTTTATCTGGAGCAGACAAGTGACAGTGTGTGTAATTTTTCAGATTACGTGTTAAAACAAGGCTCTATCTGCCCGAGTTTGTGGTAGCTCAAGTGGATTTAAAAGATCCCACAGCCCCTACTGAAAAAAGTAGCAGACATTCCCTGTTGCCTTGACCAACTTCCCCTAGTAGTCTAAATACCACCTCAGGTATCCCATGAAAAGAGGAAACTTGTCTACTGGGACTAACCCAGTCAACAAACTCTATCAAACAAAGGTAGCCACACTAAATACTCTACATACTTTGATGCGAATCAAACAATCATTCTACAAATAGAGGTAAGCCACAATTGAATTGCTGTAGTGTTTCTGCAAGTAAATAAACCATTTATCTAGAGTTCAACAGCCTTTACTTACTATCAGAAAACATATGCTTAGATACAAAAAGAGCTGCTAGCCATACTATTGCTGTCAAAACTTTCATGAATATATTTATGAGAAAGAACTGTTATTGGATAGTGAAATAAATCAAGACAATACTGCACAAGGCATTAAACAAGTAAATAATGCTGTTAAATTTACAAAAACATGGCACAAGAGCTTTTTATAAAATGGGGAAGGAGATACATATACCAGGTATGCAAATTCCTACTTGCAAGACTAGCAAGAAGATTTGTGTAAAGATGAACTTGAAGAATTTCAGAAATGTAGTGAGAGTGATACAGAAATGCTAAAATAAGTTGTTATGAGAATCTGTCCAGAATAAAAGATTGTCATGAGGAAAGAAATCCAGACTTAATTTTTATTAAAGGAATAGGTGTGTTGTATGTAACATTGATACAAAAAGGAAATACACTAATATACCAAATTAATTGAAGTAAGAAATACCAGCAAGAAGAATCATGTCTAACTTGGATATTGAAGAGTACCACAAGATAACTAGTGATGTGTTACTTGTGGTCAGAAATACTTAGACCAATAGAATAAAAGTAAGAACTATGCTGTATATCTTGCTTTTCAAAATACTAACCCAAGTGAAGCTATGTCATTGTTTTCATTACCATGAAGACAACAGTGTAAGAACAGGACAGATTTGTTTCATCATCAACAGAATGTGTACCTGATCTGTGATGATTATTATTCAAAGCTTTCAGGAGATAAATACATTGATAGCTATATTCTTGTTACATGACATGCTAAGCATAGTTATATCAAACAATAATCTGCAGTATAATACAAACAAAGACCACAGTTCCAAAAGTAAAACTTTAATAAGTGAGCGCTTTCGTTCATCCAACTCTAATGAACTTCTTCAGACAATTAAAAGACAATCCACCCCTCCTTTTATACACTTTAGGTCTCATAATCAAAACCATTAAAAAACAATTACATCCAATTAAAATGATCCCTCACTAGGAAAATAATACTAAAGGCAATACTTATATGTCACATACATATATATATATATATATATATATATATATATATATATATATATATATATATATATATAGTTAATAAAACCTGCATCCAGCCAACAATCAAACTTAGTATATGTTTTTATATTCTTTTCTCTCCTTTATGCATGTCTCTGTATGTCCATGTAACAACCAAAAAGATAAAGTAAATAAATAATTAACGAGCCAAACTTCTAAGTTTCAATAAACACATAACAGAGCATTGGTCAATAAGCCCTGGAAAGCTATGGGCATTTAAAATCAACTGCCACCATAACTCTTGCTTTTCAAGTAAAAGGGACACCTGGCACCCTAGGGCCTCCAATCACTTGGTCGATTACTCTAAATTTAAAATGATGCCCAGGATTGTAATGGACATGCCTAGCCAGGGCGTTATTTTCCTTGTTCTTATAAATGCTATGTGTTCATAAATCCTTTCTTTGATTTTACGGGCAGTTTTACTGACATAGGATTCAAGACATAGTTGGCATTTTGCTAAATAAACTACACTCCTGGAACTACAGTAAAATCTAGCTGTAGTTGAATATTGTACATTCCCAACAGTGTAGTCCCTACCTATATCTATGTACCTGCAGTAGGGTCATGCCTCACATTTTACCACACCATGATTCCTGATATACAATTTGTACTCCCTTTCCGGAATATTTTTTTAAATTCAATCCTTTTTTATACACAACTCTAGGTATTATACCCAATGTTGTTCTAAAATCTACATCCTCCATTAAAATACACCAGTTCTTTTTCAAAATACTCCTTACAGATTCCCCATGCAGTGTCTAGGTAGTAATTAGACTAAACTCTTTTTTTGTTGTTGTTTTCACCATTTCCACTTATTTCTACAGTGTTTTCCTCAAAATTGGTTGACCCCCGATTAGAGTGTCTAAAGTAGGGTCCCCCAGAATGGGAGAAAAGTAACACTCCCTTCTTTTCATTTGAACGTCTTCTATTAGTTCCCGCACCAAATATTCGGGATAACCCCTTCTCATAAACATTTGTTTCACACTATTACACTCTTGTAGGAAGTTGGACCCCAATGTTATCATCCATTCTGCCCTCACTAGTTGGTCTTTTAACTATAGATTTCTTCTGATTGTGTGGATGACAACTGGTATAGTGTAGGAATGAATTTAAATGTTTTC
This sequence comes from Protopterus annectens, assembly GCF_019279795.1. Classification (NCBI taxonomy): domain Eukaryota; kingdom Metazoa; phylum Chordata; order Ceratodontiformes; family Protopteridae; genus Protopterus; species Protopterus annectens. The sequence continues at coordinate 345,821,477 of NC_056740.1, forward strand.
TTTCTGAAAATTTTAGATAAATACCATGAATTAAGCCTATCTTTAGATAATTCTACATTGAGACGGCCAACCATCTCTTCCTCAAAATTAAAAGTAAATTCCAATAAGGAAATACTAACATTCATTTTGTCCACTATTTCACTAGCTGTTACTTCATCCCCATTACTAATCATAAAAATGTCATCCAAAAAGCGCGTTTAGTACACAATTTTATCTTTAATTCTGCTTATACTAAACATGTAATGATGTTCCCAAAAGGCCATCACTAGGTTGGCAAAGCTGGCCCCACATGGGGACCCCATGGCAACTCCCCTTTTATAAAATAATAAGTATTTTTAAACATAAAGAAATTATTCTGTAGAATAATATATAATAATTCCTCGACTAGTCAACTCATTTGCAGGGGCTCCTTTTTCCAACAAAAAGTCCACCACCCATTCCGTTCCCTGTTTATGGGGATACAGGTCTTTCACGTCCATGGTTAGGAAATTATATTCCCCATTAAACACCTGGTTATCCATGTCTCTCAGGAAAGCCATAGAATCTTTACAAATTTGACGTTCCATAACTACATATTTTTTCAAAATGCCATAAACCACTTTACCACAAGCGTATGTAGCTGAATTTCTCCTGGGTTTATATCATATGAGCGAATAGCACAAATTGCAAATGCTCATAATATCGAGCATACCGGACCTCAAAGTACTTTTTCTGAGATTGCGGTACAGTGAAGAATGGGATAGTCGCCCTTTCCTCACTGTAGTGCGATCTTGGAGTTGGAATATATATTTAGTGGGGGTGGGGGGCACCGCCCCCCACAATAGGAAGTTCAAGGTCCGGTACGTTCGATATTATGAGCATTTGCAATGTGTGGGATTCACTCAAATTATATAGACCCTTTCTCCCGTCAATTACAGGGCGTAATTGTGGATTAATTACATTTTTGTGGACTTTTGGAGTACCAAAAATAACCAGTGTAATTGGAGCTGTTATAATCAAATAATTGTAGATGTCCGTCTATTTGATCACATATAAAGAAATCATTGCTATAACCCTTAATTTTATGATAGGCTCCTTAACTATTTATTCCAACTCCGAGATCGCACTACAGTGAGGAAAGGGATATATTTCCCTAACCACACTGTACCATGATCTCTGTACATCCCTTCGAACGTTTATATTTGCGAATGCACAGTACATTCGCAAATATAATGTTCGAACATTTGGCATGTACACATATGATCTGTAGTTCGAATAATTCATAGGCTTACATTCTGACGTCAATATTTCAATAGTAAACATATATGACATATAAGTATTGCCTTTAATATTATTTTCCTAGTGAGGGATCGTTTTAATTGGATGTAATTGTTTTTTAATGGTTTTAATTATGCGACTTAAAGTGTATAAAAGGAGGGGTGGATTGTCTTTTAATTGTCTGACGACGTTCATTAGAGTTGGATGAACAAAAGCGCTCACATATTAAAGTTTTACCTTTTGGAGCTCTGGCCTTTGTTTCTATTTTACTTAGTTTCTACTGTCTTTGGTCCTTGGAATAACCTGCAGTATGCCAGCAAACAAGACATTTTTGAAAAAGTGGAAATTTCAGCACGTTACACAAGTCTCAGCTTCTCACATTCTAATGATCAAGTCAAGACAAAAATGCAGAAAATAACATTTTTAATACAAAAGCCACAGAGTATTAACACCAATTCTTACACAGATTTCTTCTCACCATTGTTAACCATATGAGTAGTACATTAAAAGGAAGGTTTCTTAAGTCTACTTTCTTGCTGATTCCCAGAAATCAAAATCAGTTTCAAGCAGACTAAAAGAAAAGCAGTCAGAAAGATTGTGACAAAGTAAGGAGACAAAGTGATATTTGATCTGAGTTCTAGTTTTTAAAAGAAGTATAAGTAGTTGTTCTGTAAAAATGTGAGCAGAGTAGTTTGTCATCTGTACTGCATATGGCAAACTGCTGACAGAAAACAGAAGATATATACTGACTGTGTAGAATAAAGAGCCTGTGTTGCACATGCATTCATAAGTGCTGACATATCTAAACAGTTGTCCAACAAACATTTGCTGAAGTGGATGCAAGACCAGAATATACAACTGAACTGCTGAAAAAGTCTTCTGATGATAAGATCTTCTTGGGGATGCAATAAACTCCATGCAGGCTTAGTGTGAAGCCTACATTGAGTTTACATGTTTGTGAGGTGAGGAGCAATGCTAATTACATATGTATGCCATGCAGCGTGTTTAAACATAAACAAAGGGAAACCATAAAGTCTTCTTTAGTTACCTCAGGAACCTCCATTCCAAAGCCCAGGTTTGTTCTGAATTAGTACTTAACAGTATCACTTACACTGATCCTGTTGACTTAGCCAACCTGTTAGCAGATAGGTTCAGTGCAAACTTCACCCCCCCATCCCCCCAAAAGGCCCTTTCGACATCCCCAGTACTTGTCCCGTACCTCCCATCTCCGTAGATCAGGTGTTACAGGGCCTATCCAAGGCAAAGCGCACAGCTTCCATGGGACCTGATTGTATCCCAGGATGTATTCTGCACCATCTCCAGCAAGAACTAGCTTTGCCACTGAGCACCTTATTCAACCACAGACTAAGTACAGGCTTTGTTCCAACAGAGTGGAGAGCTGTCATTGTCTTCCCCTTGTACAAAGGTGGGGCCACTACTGACCCTGGAAACTAGTTGGGTGCTGCCACTGACTCCCCAAATGATGTTAACATACTGCAATACGGTCTCACAGCAAATAATGACTGGTGCCAAAGTCACGGCCTCAAGGTAAATGCAAAAAAATGTATCATCATACCACTCAGCAAAAACATGATCCCTATTGATTACCACTTCAATGGCAACCTCCTAAGCACACAACCTGTGGTGAGAGACCTGGGCACTCAGGTTGATAACAACCTCACATTCGACCATCATGTAGTGGCAGTGGTCAGAAAAGCCATTTACTTGGTTCATCTCATAAGTAAAGGGATTGCATCCAGAAAAAAGGAGGTTATTACCTCTCTATACTCCTCCTTCATTAGACCAATAATTGAGTACAATGTCCCATTTGGTATGTACCTCTCCAAACATCTGCACCAACTAGAAAGGCCACTGAAATACCTCACAAAGAGAATCAATGGCCTCCAATGTCTGTCCTATGCAGACAGGCTCAAATCACTATCACTCTACTCGGTATCATACAGATTACTCAGGGATGATCTGTGTCTCGCCTACAAAGCAATCTCAGACCCTGCCCTGCTAGAGATGCACCATATCCGTTAGTCTAACTCCTCACATGCTACCCACTCAAAAGGCCTGAATCTAATATGCAACATCAACAAAACTTGCTGGAGAGACAGATTTGTCTCCCAGAGGCTGCCCCATCAATAGACTTCCCATACACATCAAACAGAGCACCTTGCTGACCCTCTTCAAGCACAATCTTGATGAGTGGGTGGGAAATCACAAATTTGTCCCAGGGGTTCCACATGTGTCCCTCAGTGACAGTAGTGACAGGTGCTGACTGAGGATTCTTTTTGGGGATAAACTCTTGGCTAGGCTTGTAAGTGCCCCAGGGCCATTAGCCTAGTAACCTCCTATGATCCTATAAGTCCGGTTTAGTGGCTGGCAACACAAAACCATGTAACGTAACACATAGAGGAGCAGACATGTAAACCTGTTTACCTATGGGCAAACTAGGTCTGCATGATTGTGTGGAATGCCACAGTGATTACCAGGGTTATTAATAAAACAATGTATATAGTTCCCACACATTACATGAACGTGTACACAGTGCAGAGTATTGTGAAAACTCATTTCAGGCGTACTGAACAAAAGTTGTGTAAATGATCAGTAAGGGTACATAGACTGAATTGTAAATAAACAGTCAGGGAAAGTGCATGTATTGAATAGGGACACACAGTTGAATTGTAGGAATGAACACAAGGAAACAGGAGAGGTGAAACATTACAATGTACAACAGATGAGGGCATGTCAGTTAAGACAACTGTAGCATGAACACTAATCACATACTGACATGCTTCACTGGTTTGTAATATAATGTACAAACCATATATATTATGTGACTGTCACACAAGGTGGCATAACAATGGAGAAGATTCTTTGTGATATAAGCATCCTGACATGAATAATGAAGAGGACATATAACAGGGATGGTATTTACATTAGGGGTTAGGTGCATATTGTGAAACTGTGCAAAATTAGTTGCCTGAATATGACTGTAATGTCAGCAAAGGTCTCAACCAAGTGGGACACATAGTAACAGGCTTATGGAAACAGCAGACAAAAGCACAAACATTCATGGACAATATCAGAATAATACCACCAGCAACCCCATGTCACTGACATAATATATGTGATTGTGAGTGATCACAGATGGCTCTGCAAGAACACACTTGTACAACTATTATGACTTATCAGAAATCAATGAGGGGAGTCAAGCACATCATCTTGAAACTTTAAAATTTGCTGGAGGTGTTACAAGGGACACTGCTAAACCTGTATATGAGTTTATGATCAATCCAGGGAAGTTGATAGGTGTGCATGGCATATATATGTCACAATCCACACTGTCACAAATGTAACCCATGCCATCAATGTTGTCAATCAGCTATTTATGTACTGTGTGCATCAGACATGCATCTCGTATAACACCTTGATGGGGGGTCCACACCATCAGACACTAATGTAGAAAAAACAGCAACCAGAGGAAACTGTTTATTCATAATATAAAGTGCTTTTAGTCTTGTTGATTCACAAGACTTCTTCAGATAAAATCAAACATTTCAGACTCAATTAAAATACACATTTCCTTCGTCATATGGTTGACTAATGACACCTTTCTTTCCTCATTAAAAATAATTAGGTTAAAAAATTAACCCCTTAACTAGCTTGGTTAAAACCAAATCTCATTGCAAACAATAAATGAAGAATAAGAATAGTGTCAGTAATACTAACAAAACATACAACATATAAAAATGTACAAATGTTCACTATCTTCTGAGACTTATAAGTTTAAGTGCATACAAAATTAAATTTTATTTAGTCCTGGATGTTGACAGGATTCTAAATGTAGTTGCCATAACAGCTCAAGTTAGAGCATTAAGGACCACCTCGGTTATCCATAGTTAACTGATCTATCACTCTAAACTTAAAAAAAGAAGATATGTACTTACCATAACGTTCCATGTGAGTTGTTCATCTCACCTTCATTCTTACTGATGGGTTTGCAGCCGATCCCTCAGCTCCGAGTAGGCCTATTACAAAGCTCGAGGATTTCAAGTAGCTCGAGGCCAAGTCCCTATCCCATGATGCACCTAGAGTTACCTCAGATCTTGTTTGCTGCATGTAATAGTACCATATGTCATTATATAACTCAATAAGAGAAAGTACAGAAGGGCTGAGTGACCAGGACGGATCTAGCATCTCGGTCTTCTAAAAACTCAGGAGGGGGTAGGAGGGAGGGACGTACGTAAGAATGAAGGCGAGATGAACAACTCACATGGAACGTTATGGTAAGTACATAACTTCTTTATGTGAAGTTGTTCTATCTCGCCGTTCATCCTTACTGATGGGTAGCGTCCCAAGTAACATCTACCTCGGGTGGCTCACGGGACTATATTTTTCAGGACCGTGGATCCAAAGGACACCCTGTCAACTTTGTAATGGGTGATAAAGGTATGAGGTTTCGACCAAGTGGCTGTTGCACAAATGTTATCAATAGGAAGTCTGGCAGAAAAGGCAGAAGATGTAGAAACTGCTCTGGTTGAGTGAGCTTTAATTTTATGCTGTAATGGCATATTGGCAGCTGAATAAGCAAAGGTGACACAATCAGATAACTATTTAGACAGAGTTGGTTTGGCCACTGGCATACCTTTCCTGGAGTCTGACTAGGAAACAAAAAGCTGATTTGATTTCCTGAAGTCTTTTGTTCTATCCAAATAAAATCTGAGCTGTCTGTGAACATCAAGTTTGTGCAGCATGTATTCTAGATTGTTGGAATGATTAGGGAAGAAAACTGGCAAATCAATAATTTGGTTAAGATTAGTTTCAGTGCAAACCTTGGGTAAAAAAGAGGGGTTTGTTCAAAGTGGGATGCTATCGGCATGGAAAATCAAATAAGGAGGCTTAATGGACAAGGCTTGAAGCTCTGACACTCTGTGGGCAGAAGTAATAGCCACTAAAAAGAAAGTTTTCCATGACAAAAATGTGAGGTCACATAAGAAAGCTGGTTCAAATGGTGGAAGAATTATGCGGGAAAGCATAACATTTAGATTCCATGGAGAATAGGGGATTTCACAGGTAATCTAATATGAAAGGTCCCTTTGAGAAAGGCTTTGGATAACTTGTGTGACATAATATTCAGCCCTTCGAATCCAAGATGAAAGTTAGAAATGGCAGCAAGTTGAACACGGACTGTTGCTGCAGCTCCTTTACTGAAGATCATGGTCAAGAATTCTAGTATAGAGGCTTGGTAAGGATCAATATTGTTTTTAGAGGCCCATATAGAAAACATTTTCCATTTGCTGAGGTATAGCTTCCTCAGAGAGGATTTATGAGAGGATAAGAGAATTTGCTTTGTCTCATTAGAAAGGTTATGGAACCTGGCTATGATGGGAATTGGAGCAGCCAAGCTGTCAGCTTCAGGGACTGCAGAGAGGGATGAAGTTCCCCCCAACGAGTGCGTCCGGAGGTCCTGAACTGGATCCGGAATCCAGGGGTCCTCCAAAAGATGAAGTCAAAGGAAGGGGAACCAAATATGACAAGGCCAATGAGGAGCTATTAGAATGATGGTCCTTCCCAGGGCTTTTGTTTTCTGTAATACCTTGGGTATCAATGGGATTGGCGGGAATGCATAGAGGAGACCCGGGGGCCAATCGTGAGTGAGTGCATCCCTTGGGGCTTCTCCCGGAGGGGGAATCAGGGCAAAGTAGCTTCTGCATTTCGTGTTCATGTGACATGCAAAAAGGTCGCAGCAAGGTGGCCCCACCTGCGGAATATCCTGTCTGCTATTTCTGTCTTGAGGGACCACTCGTGGGGCAACAAAATTGCTCTGCTCAACCTGTCTGCTATCACACTGGATTTCCCCAGGATGTGCATTGCTAACACAAAGTGCTGGGTGGATATAGCCCACTGTCATACTCTTAGGGCCTCATGACAAAGGGGGTTATGACCTGGTTCCTCCTTGTTTGCTCAAGTACCAGACCACTGACATGTTGTCCTTCTGAATCACAATCGTACCCAGAGAAAGAGAGTCCTGTAAGTACTGGAACACCAAAAGTACTGCTCTTATCTCTAAGACATTGACATGCAGATGTGTCTCTTGATCGGTCTATGTGCCTTGGGCTGTTCTTACCTGAAAATGCCCCCCTACCTATCAGGGAAGTGTCCGTGGTCACTGTGGCTGCTGGTGGGGGTAAAACAAATGGACATCCTATCGTAATATGAAGTGAGGTCTACCACCACTGAAGATCCTTTTTGCAGGAGTTTGTGATCATTATCAGGTGAGACATGGGGAGCTCTAGGTAAGACCATTGAGTGAACAACAGCCATTGCAGTATCCGCATGTGCATACAACCCAGTGGTATGGGCAGAATTGCTGCTGCCATCACACCTAACAATTTTAGAACTTCTGATGCTGGAGCCTTGTTTTTGGATATTAGAATGCAGACCTGCTGATGGAATAGTAAGACTCTTTCTACTGGAAGTCTTAGCGTGGTGGTGGTGGTGTCCAGTTCTGGTCCGATAAAGATGATATACTGCGATGGTGACAAGGCAGATTTTTCTGAGTTTATTGCAATGCCCAGCTGTCTGCAGAGTGACAGAGTGGATTCCCTGGCCTGAATGAGTTGATGCCTGGTGGTGGCAGTGAGGAGCCAATCATCTAGGTACGGAAATACCTGGAATCTTAAACGTCTCAGGTGAGCAGTGACCACTGCCATGCATTTGGTGAACACTCTGGGGGATGTAGTGAGACTAAAGGGCAGGGCTCGAAACTGGTAATAATTGGCTCCTAGCCAGAAGCGCAAATGATCCCTGGATGGCCTGGCCATTTTTATGTGGTAGTACGCATCCTGGAGATCTATCAAGCACATCCAATTGTCTTTCCCTAAGAAGGGAAGTGTTGATTGAAGCATGACCATCTGAAACTTCTCTTTCTTGACAGATTTGTTTAGCCTGCTGAGGTCCAATATAGGTCTCCAGTCTCCTGTCCTTTTTGGAACTAAAAAGAATCTTGAGTAAGTTCCGGATCCTGTCTGGTCTGCTGGGACCGGTTGGATGGCTTTTCTTAGCAACGTCTGGACCTCTACTGTTGCTTGTTCCCTGTAACTGCGTGGAACATCTGGGATTTTTCTTGTCGGTGGAGGGGGTGTGGCGAATGGGATGAATTATCCTCTGGAAATGATACTTTGTATCCAGTTGTCGTTTGTTATTTTGAGCCAGGCGGCTGGGTACAAAGATAAGCGACTCCTGACTGCCTCAAGAGCAGGACAGTCGGACCTCCTTTCAGGAGCGCTGGTAGGGCTTCCCAAAGAAGTGATCTCTTGTTGCCCTAGTCTTGCAGACCCCTTCTGCTGTGAGGGCGGCATCTTCCATTATTGCCCCTCCTCTGCCCCTGGAGGGGATTCACCACATGTGTCCTGAAAGGCTCCTTGGGCTTTTTGGAACCATATTTTCCCACCCCTTTGACCCTTGGGGTAGGGTCTGGTAAGAGTGGAAAAACGGACTCCGATGGCAGAGTCTTTTCCTCCTGCTCACACCTGGTTAATGTTTCCTTAACTTTGGGCCCAAAAAGGGACAAGCCATCAAAAGGGGTACTCACAAAGGATGACTTGAAAGGCTCCGTGAAGGTACACAAGCACATCCAGGAGTGTCTCCTAATATACCCGCTGCCCTGCTCGTTCCATCAGCTACATATGAAATGAGGCACATGGACGAGTTAACAATGGAGTTGAGGACAGCAAGCTGGGAGGCCACTTTGTCTGTAGCTCCTGCAGCTACTGTACCCTGAAGAGCATCTCCCAGCTCTTTAAGGAGATCTCTTTTTAGTCTCATGAAATGGGTTAAATAGTTGAGCAAACGGAGTGTAAAAGTCACTGAACTAAACATGTGCTTCCCATATTTATCCATGATCCTGGATTCTCTGTTAGGAGGATGGATAGACGAGGAAGTTTCAGACATTTCCTTTTTGGTGGCAGCTGCCACCACCATGGCACCAACTGGCACAACTTTGGTCAAGAAGGATTTATCTTGGGGGCAGATATGAACTTATTAGGCCTCCTAGGGACAGGCTCCAGTACAGGTGGAATAGCAAGAGGTCTGTGCTGAGGCAGTAAAAGAAAATCTGAGCCTTTTCTTAGATTCTGAGTAATCTTGGCTCTCCCAGTGAAAATGCTCCCTCATGGTATGCAGGGTTTCCCCAAAAGAATAGTCCTCAGGAGGAGAGGCTGAAGGGATAGATTCTTCAGCATCAGAATCCTCATAGGGAGGAAGAGAGTATCCCTGTTCTGAAGAGGAGTCAGATGAAATGAAAACCTGATCAGAAGAATCATATTCAGTGTCTTGCCTAGGCCTCTTATCAGGAGGGGGATGGGAACCCCTGATCAAAGTAATTAGGTCTTCGGCCATTTTGAGCATCTGTTTCTTAGGCATGGAAGTCTGAGGAGAATGCTGTACTTGTTTCTTTGTCTTTAAAGCTGTTTTAATCTTTGCCTTGGAAGCCGAGGTTGACTTGATATATAACTGTGCAGGTCTGAAAACACCCTCAGAAGCTGATCCCTGCTCAGCGGCTCTGGACCCATCTGAGGGAATAGTTTCCGAAGGTCCAATACCTTGAATATCCAGAGGCCTAGTTGTCTCCATGTGGGAATCAGAAGCGGCCTGTGGCTCTGAGGTAGCGGGTGTCAGGGGCTGCGAAAGCACCTCACTGAGAACCGGCGAACCAGCGACTGGCCTAGCGTTGGCTTCGTCGTCGGTTTTGGACCTCAGATGCCTGTCCTTTTCTTTTTCCTTGCACTTTTTATGAACTCCGGTCGTCGGCTGTTCTGATGGCATTATGTAATTAAACCTTCAGCCAAAGTAATGAAAGGCAAAATCATACCGACGCTTAATAGTGCATTGGTTAAATCTAGCACAAAACCGACAACTAGCAACGTTGTGGTCAGGGCCTAGGCAAGGAATACAGTAAGAATGAAAATCCTTATGAGGTATTTGCTTCCCACAAGAAATACAATTGTTAACTTTTTCTGACATCGCTCTGGAGCAAGAAAAAAGTTCCCCAACGGGGTACTTAGCTTTATTGAAGACTTCGAATCTGAAATTCGATTTCAAAAATCTCAGGAGTCGGCCGACCGGCACTTGTGAACTGCTTTTTCTTCGGGCACCGTGCGGCAAGAAAGACTGAAGAAAATGGCGTTGGCTGCATCTTATATACCCCTGGCGCACTGATGTCAGGGAAGAGGCGACAGCAACCGACGCCGGACCAGGACTTTGGAATTCAGGACAACTGCGGGTAGCCTGCCAGCAGGATAACCCAAGTGTAATGACTGCAACAGTGAAACACGATGAACATCCGACTAGTCTTCAGTAGGGTTTGTGGACTGCCAGTCACCTCTCTGCCTAAGGATTTCAAGTGTCTCTGTAAATGAGATATCCTCAGAGGGGACCGTGAGGACCCTTCTGATTCATCCAAATTAGTATTAGATGTTAGGGACTCCTGAGGGGAGTCTAAATGTTTCATCTTACAAACTCTCTTCCTGGGAACCTCATCAGTGGGGGCTGCTGGTGAGGTCTTGGAAGAGCATGGGCCACCCAATGGGACTTCTTGAGGCTCTGGGTCTCTGCGCTTTGCCAAGATCTGTGAAGCAGAAACAGACACAGGCACTTTAGGGGATGAAGAAGCCAGACCTGAGGTTGAGGATGCCTTAGGAGTTATAACTCTCCTCATGGCTTCGAAGGCACCCCTGCTCCGATGCGAAGGGACGGATGGATATGAGGACAGTGGGCTCTGAGCCCGAGGTAAGAGTGGATCTCATCTGAGCTGAAGCCCCGAGAGGCATCGTCGGAACCGACAAGTCGGTTCGACTATCCTCCCCGGACCCGACCAGAGAGTGTCGGCTCCTGGAGTCCTCGATTGGCGCTGAGGACGTCAGAGTGAACGGAGCCAAAGACATTGGAGCAGGTGTCGGCTCTGAAGGCTCTACAATCAGCAAGTCTGACTCCTCCAGCTCTGAAGGACCAGTATGGCTCAGAGGAGGAAGAGTTATAGCTGGCATAAGGGTCTTCGGCTCCGAAGCCGCCTGGGTCAGAGCTGATAATTTTGCAAAGGCTGGAGCCTGTAAAAGCTTCTGCACCACACGATCCACATCCAAATCTGAAAGGCTAACAGAAGACAGAGATGAATGGATCGATGGTACCGACTGAAGTAGAGGAGATTTTGGAATTTCAGGTACCGGTTCCAAAACAGGGGACCGGCTCCAAAAAGAAAAGACAGTCAGCTCCAAGACCTGTGGAGCCGATGTCACAGACTTTTTTTTTTTTTTTTAATCTATAAAAGTCTTGGAAGACTTTGAGGACTTACTAGATCCATTCTGGTCACTCAAAGCCTCCTAGAAAGAAGGTTTCAATAACCCATGTCAATGAGTTTCCTCTTTTTCTCTTGGAGAACCCGAGAAGAAAAGGAATGGCATATGGAACATGTTTCTTGCAAGTGTAAAACACCTAAGCAGTAGACACAATTGACGTGGCTGTCAGTGACAGACATCTTCTGCCCACATTTAGGGCATTTTTTAAACCCTGACTTAGGGTGTTTGTCCTTGTCATCAGCCATGACAGAAAAAATGGACACACCCAACAACAACAAATATGAATTAGCTTTCTAATAAAAAAACAGGCTAAATATAAACACACACACAAGCCCTTTAAACTAAGGCTAACTACAATGAAATATGAATAAGCCTTCTAATAAAAAGCAGGCTATATATAAGCACACAAGCCCTTAAACTAAGGCTAACAATCACACACAGACTAATTATCTAAGCAGAAATTAATTAGCGATAAATCACTACACAATACACTAGCAAGTTAACTCTAACAGCGATGAAGTTGTGACAAAGTCACTAACTAATCACACAATACTATTTCTAAGAAAAAGGGGTGACAGAAGGTCACTGATTAAACAACTTTCAGTCAGAAATTTTAAAATAGGCCTAAGAAAAATGAGGCCAATATATAGCTATGAAAAGAGGCACACAAGGGAAAGGGAAACTACAGATAAAGCTATAAGAGCTTAGCTAACTTAAATATCTAACTATTTTATCAATAAAATATCAACAATTTTTAGAAATAGAATAATAGTAAGGTTTTTACTAGCCCGAGCTAGCAAGAACCTCAGATCTGTTGCAGTGGCAAACTAGATCTGAGGTAACTCTAGGTGCATCATGGGATAGGGACTTGGCCTCGAGCTACTTGAAATCCTCGTGCTTTGTAGTAGGCTGACTCAGAGCCGAGGGATTGGCTCCGAACCCATAAGTAAGATTGAACGGCGAGATAGAACAACTTCACTTCTATAGTTTGGGTGTTCTAAAATGTGTTTTGCCAATGCATTTTCTAGTTTCCCTCTATTAATGTTGTAAATATGTTCATATATCCTTTCTCTTAATTTACGTTTGGTCTTTCCGATGTAATAAGCAGGACATAGCTGACACTGCGCTAAATAAATTATCATCTTAGAATTATAACTGTATTTCTTCTCTACATGATAATTTCTATTTCTTATGTAGAATGATGATCCTTCTACAATAAATTTACACTATGTGCACATACCACACTTGTACATGCCAGGGTATCTCACTGTATGTAATGTACTCCTCTCTAAAATATTTTTGATATTATTGCCCCTTTTAAAAATTACAGGTGGGTAACTGGTAAATCTATTCATACATAAGGTATCACTTACCAGTAAATTCCAATTTTTATGTACAATTTAAGTCTAGGGCATCTAGACTATAAGATGTAACAAAACTAAGTGTAAATAAATTAGTGGAATTACTTGTATTTTGTGTACTTATAAAGGCTCCATTCTGTGTGTTTCCCTCCTCTACTAGGCCAATTTGTTTCCTATTGTTATTGTTTAACAGTGGTTGGAATATTCCCCTGTTTCTTTTAGTACAAATTTCATCCATTAAGTTTAAGACTAATGGCTCTGGGTATGCACGCCTAATAAACATGTTCTTCAAGTTATTACATTCTATCAAAAAGTCATCATCATCTGTTACCATTCTCGCTGCCCAGACAAACTGTCTTTTGACTACAGACCTCTTCTGGTAATAGGGATGGTAACTAGAGAAATGTAAAAATGCATTTGAATATGTCACCTTCCTGAATATTTTAACAGTACACCTTTGTCTAATCCTGTCTTTTTTTTTAGCGCAATATCTAGATAAGCAATATTGTCCCTGTCAAAAGTAAATTTCAAAAATGAAGTAGTATTATTAAAATAATCAACCAGTTCTAGGGCTTTTTATCATCACACTTCACTATAATAAATATGTCGTCCAAAAATCGTGTATAGTAATAAATTTGTTCACTTATTTGGTTGTTAGACATAATATATTCCGACTCCCAAAATGCCATGACTAGGTTAGCAAAGCTCGCCCCGCAGGGTGAGCCCATTACTACCCCTCTTTTCTGGTGGTAATATTCATTGTCAAATGTGATGAAATTGTTCGACAGGATAATGTCTAGTAATTCTTCAGTTAAGGATATTTCAGCTTGTGGAGCATTTCTTGAACTAATCATGTAACAGACCCATTCTATTCCTGTAGTGTGTGGAATAGATGTATATAGGTTTCTAACATCCAATGTTATGAAGCTGTATTCTTCCCTAAATTCTAAATTGTTAATGCTTTTCGGAAATGACAAGGAGTCCTTACATATACGACCAATGAATTTTTTCATATAGTGTCTATACCACTTTTGCACATGATTAAGTGATAGAATCCCTTGCATCCACTAAAGGTCTCATGGGGGGATTATCTATACTTTTGTGGATCTTAGGGATACCAAACAGGATTGGTGTCCTGGGAGCTGGCATAGTCAAATAGTTAAACATATTAACATCTATCTTTGCCTCAATAAATAAATTGTTAATATATGTTCTAATACGACCATATGTGACATTTAGCTCATTAAGAGAAACTTTTTCATATGTTTCACATACCAACATTTGCTTCATTTTTTCTAATACAGTCATCTAAGTCCATAAACACCACTCCTCCTCCCTTGTCTGGTTTCATTATTCTTAGTGGTAACTTTCTAAGTTTGTTTAAAGCAAACCATTCAGATTTACTCAAGTTAAAGTTACCATTCACCTTATTACTGTTACTGGCAAGGGACCTGAAATCAAGTTCACATGATGATATTTACAGCATTAATACAGGGAAACTAGAAAACACCTTGGCAAGACGCATTTTAGTACACCCAAACCATAGTTTTAAGTTTAGAGTGATAGATCAGTTAACTATGGATAACCAAGGCAGTCCTTACACTCTAACTTGAGCTGTTATGACAACTACATTTAGAATCCTGTCAACATCCAGGGCTAAATGAAATTTGTTCAATTTTATGTGCACTTAAACTTATAAGTCTCAGAAGATAGTGAACATTTGTACATTTTTATATGTTGTAGGTTTTCTTAGTATTACTGACAATATTAGTATTCTTCATTTGCTGTTTGCAATGAGATTTGGTTTTAACCAAGATAGTTAAGGGGTTAATTTTTTAACCTAATTATTTTTAATGAGGAAAGAAAGGTGTCATTGGTCAACCTTATGTCATATGACAAGGGAAATGTGCATTTTAATTGAGTCTGAAACGTTTGATTTTATCTGAAGAAGTTTTGTGAATCAACAAGACGAAAAGCACTTTATATTACAAATAAACAGTGGTGCAAACTGTTCCCTCTGGTTACTGTTTGTTCTACGTGTGGATTTACTAGTTTGGTGTTGTTTTACTAATGTCTATGCAACAAAAAAGAATGCTTAGGTATGGCCAATAAAATGTATGGAAGCTCACTGCTGCAAATGTGGTACACTTGAGTAATGCATCACTGGAAGATGTGTAGGGAGGTACATGAAAAAGGGTGCATTGTACTCAGTTATTGGTGTGATGAAGCCTGTGAACTATGGAAGTATAATGGCCTTTGATGTGGATGCCCTGCACATACTCGGCAGTAGTCACCACTGTGGACACATGCTGGTGGATGTTCTGCATACCATCTACCTGAGTACGCAGGTCACATACCATTTGGTCTGTTCATGGGGGTGTGCTGTCTACATTATCATTAGGTTTGTGTTTGCGTTTATAATGTAGCAAATTCCTCCATGATTTTTGTTCATAGGCCAAAATAAACCTCTAGACAGCCAAAGTGTTCCAAGGTAAAAACATGAAATCGTCCGCACTGTAAAAGATCTAATTGTGGGATTGCTAGCATTGTGGGGTATAAAGAGACCAACTGGAGTGGAACAACTTTAGAGCTTTAAGGTGCGAGCCCGAGGTGGCTCCGAGGCTACATCCAGCAGCAAGAATGAAGGCAAGATAGACAACTTAACATTGATTTATTTAAATCACAACAAATACTGCTACTGCTGCTATTTGGTGTGTTTTAAATAAATTGTTTATACTGTGGACTTTGTGTTCCTGGTTTTGTTTTGCTCATTGCATGATTTTTGTTCATTTCATGAGTCTTCATGGCTGGGGCAGCAATCCTTTATGTGTGTTAATACTGTCTGTATTATACTAATATCACACTTGGATTTAATGATTGCCCACAATCTGCAGTCCTCCAGGAAGCTGCTTAGACAAACGATGTGTATGTCATTCTTGATGTCTGTGACTTAAATAATGAACAGGAAAGGGCCTAGCACACAGCCCTGAGGTACAGACCTGATCGCTTCAACATATTTATATATCACGTATGTGACCCAGTGGTCTACCCACTTGGTGATACAAGTGTTTACGGTCACTTGTGACAGTGCTGCACTAATACCTCAGAGTGGATTTTTGTCAAATGCCTTGGCCAGGTCAAGGTTTGCAGGATGGTAGTGTTGTCATCATGCATGCCCATGCTGACCTTCTTGAGGACAGCTAACAGATGTAACCGACATGGATGTAGCCTGAACAAATCACACGTTTTGCACACAGTCATGATATTACCGGTGTCCATTTAGAAAAGGTCCATGATGACATGTTGGTCTAAATCACAGATGAGGAGAGTCAGGATGTATCTATACATGTATGTATCAGGTGACGTTTCCCCCTTCCCAGTTAGATGGAAGCATGTTGATGTACACCCTTCTATGGGAACATATCCCATCTGGAGGCTGTGTTGAAGTATGCATTAAACCTGTCTGATAGGTCCATGTTTTCAGTCATACTATAGGCAATCTGTGATGTTGTCATGACCCATTGATTCTGTGTGATCAGCCATACACAGCACACAGATGTGCTGCCCTCCTTAGCATAGAAACTGAGTAATGTTTGCATGCATACTTTGGCTGATGGCCAGTGGTAACGGGGGGTGACATGTGAGACAAGCTGTCAGCCAGAAGATAGTCTATTTCATCCAGATGGGAATGCATGGTGGCATCCACATGCACATCTATGCTTAGTTGTGTATTCCACTTAACATTTCAAATGTATTGCAATAAATGATATGTGAAAAACCTACAAATGCAACCATAATCATTCATCACATTCCACACACTGGTACTATGCATACAATCATACAACTGTAAGAATGCCATGTGCTTACATCAATCACACAACATATGCCTATATGTGTTTCATGTGCAAGCTGTGCTTGAGTAATGCAATGTCATATCAGGAGTGTGATGTTATATCAGGACACATTACAGATCAGTTGTCTGTGGCTCATGCAGAACATTTTAGGACAAAAATGCTAATAGTCACACAATGGTGCTGCTGACCACCCCAATAATCCTTGGGTATAGCTACACAACTGCACATACAATAAATTCCACAAGGTTGCAGTTGAATCAAAACATGCAATACATTGTTGTGTATATCACAGCATAACCACGTGTACATGAGACAAGACTTGTCTGACCATGTAATCCTTATGAATTTATACTGATGTCTCACACAGCATTTAATGATGTTATGTAGACACGTGCATGCCTATGCCATACTGCAACTGTCACTGTGATGGTGGAATGTGAACTGTGCTGATGGTTGATCTGCTCCACTACAACACATGTCCTAATATGCCAACAATATACATACAAGTATATCATACCATGTCACTCATGTCAATCAACAACAAGTACCGTTATGACTCTGTCACAGTTCATGTTGGGGTGAATTACTTGAGATGTACCTCTCTGGACTACATGAAGAGAGACATGACTGAACTCTCAGATTATGTGCCCCAGACAGATATGACCCTATCCCTAAGCAACATTCTACCGTCACTCAGGATGATGCCAAAATATAAACAAAAAATGGTCACCTTCAACAATTGGTGTAGCTTCTGGGGTCAGTCCAGGAGGATCCAGTATCTCTCAGCCTGGGAAGACACAGTCGACAAGCCACGCTGCTTAGCCAAAGATGGTCTGCACCTGTATCCTCTAGGCTGTTGGATACTGGCAAAGGCGCTTGCCTCCACCATAGTGCCTTTTATAAGCAATGTCAAAGCAACAAAAGTTCCAAAGTAACAAAATCAACTTGAGGCAAATTCAAGTTTCAACCATTTAATGCTAGAAGTCTAAACATGAAGCTGCGCTGGAGGAAATTGTCAACCTGCTAGCTGACAGAGTTGGTGCAAACTTCACCTCCCTGCATACCTCTCAACCTGGAAACATCAAAAATCTGAACAAGGCCCATGGAAAATAGGCACAAATCTGTATGCTGATTAACATCTAATTTGCATACATAATTATGTAACCCCGCCTGCTCCAATGGAATTGTGGGATACCAACTTTCAAATGCAAACTGAAGAACAGACAACCAAAATATGGCATCAGAGTCACCTTGCAGCCATTTCAATGTCCCATTATCTGGCTATTTCGCCCCATTTACCATAAACACTAATGTGTGCATACTGCTTTACTTCTACAATGATTAGTTGGATTTTATTTCTACATTTTACAGCCCAGTGCACAAACACCAATAGACATCTGCTAAACAAAGCAACACTGTCTCACAATGAAAACAGACTTGGCATTACAACTTCTCTGACCTTAAACCTCACATTCATTGAAACAGCATTGAAACCCACACACCACATCCAAAGAAAATGCATATGGCCAGTGGTGGATAAAGATTACTTTTGGGCTGTTTTCAAATCACTGGCCCCTTGCACACAAAACAAGAAACATACATGTGTTCTTTGATACACCTTCCTGACTTTATTAAATTATATTCCTTGTATAATACAGCATACTTGTTAGAGCGCATTTTACATTTATTGTTTGAACATTTATCCAGTAGGCTGCAGGCAATGAAACAAAATGCATGAACCTATAATGACAAAACTGCCCAATTCAGAACATTTCCATCAAAAAGTCTACTTCCACACTCACACTATAAATAGAATGACAGCAGAGTAAGCCATAGGCATCTTGCACAGCTTCTCGCACTTATTTTTAATTTCAGTTTTTCTTTTTAGGGGGGAAACAAAAGGCCAAAAACCAGGAACACATTTTAAACATTGCTTGTATAATTTTGGAAAGTTGCTAGAATAAAATGTTGTGTTAACACCATGCATTTCACTGGCAAGTCTTGAACCCAGGACCCTGTGCACTACAGTCAGAGGAACATACCAATATGCCAAATCAGCAGTTCCCTGAAAAATAACACTGAAACTTAAATGGCTATCATTTAGTGAATTTGGTTCTCACTTCTCTCCATAGTTCTCAACTTCTTAGCACAAAAAACTTGGACAAAACCAATAATGGGGAATACAGAATTCATTTCTCACGTCACTATAGCTCTCAACGTCTTAGCACAATAACCTAGAAAAAGCCAATAATGGAAAAATACAGCCCCAAAATTGGGACAAATTTCAAATACTGATCTTATAAACTTAGAAAATTGTTAGAATAAGAGGTTTTGTGTTTGGAACATACATATACATGTTAGATATATAATGATTACAATTAAAGAAAAATGAGATCTTAGGCATTTAACAAAATACTGACGTGTTGTCTAGATAAACATAATTTTATGTATAAATGTTCATATGCTGTCAGGTTAAAGATGACATTACGGCTATAATTTGTTTCTCTTTAAAACTGTTCATCTCCTGAAACAATCTATTTACATATAGATATGATGTCCTGTTATACATTCAAATAAACTTAACCTTTTTAAGTATCTCATTATGATTCCAAGATGTAAGCTAATATGAACTTCTTTGCATTATTATAAATTTTTCAAGTTCTATAAAATGTTTTGTGCTTATATTCTTGTAACACATTTTGTACTCCTTCACCTAATCATAAACCCAGGTTTTGGATGAAAAGGGTCAACTGACTAGCCCACCTACACAGTAATAGGCACACAAATAACATAAAAAATGACTGTATATACATATATACATGCACATATAAAGCATACAAATTGACACATGGAAAAATGGAAAAATGCTAAACAAAATCTTATTAAGCACCTTATATCTACCGTATACTTCTTAGAGTTGTCTTTTCCCAAATTCAGAGTCTAATTACATATAATTGAGACACAATTCCAGTATAATTACTATGCAAAATAAAACACTAAATGTTTACATTCATATACAGATGACAGTTCAGAAAGTAAATCAGAATTGCTGTGGTTTGAAGGTTGCAAGTCAATAGAAAATAGATTTAAATATGTATTTCACATTCTTAAAGCTTTGATATTCCTAAAGTAACCATGACACTGAATTCTAGATCCTGAATTGAGTATCATTCTAAAGTAAAAGGAAATCATAAAGAATCTGCTAAAAACATTTAACCTTTGCTTGTTTTGTGAGCAGGATATACATTGTAATTGTGTAGTGATGCATTTTCTTTAGAAAGACGCAATCTGTTCAATGAAATGGTACAGAGCAAAGTCTTTAATAACCATGGCTACTGCTTCAGGGATTCGATTACTTCTTGATAACAGATGTCCATAGCTGATCCACTTAACTAATATGTATGCAGATATATATGACTATTTTGGCACAGAGGTTTAAGACTCTGTATCAGTGGACCAAGAAACTGCAATCACACACACACAGCATTCAGTTCAAACCAGTCCTCTCTCTCTCACACACACACAACATTCAGTTCAAACCAGCCCGTTCACACACACTCACAGCATTCAATTCAAACCAGCCCGCTCACACACACACACACACACACACACACACACACACACACACACACCATTCAATTCAAACCAGTCCACTCACACACACACACACACACACACACACACACACACACACAGCATTCAATTCAAACAAGTCCACTCACACACACACACACACACACACACACACACACACACACACACACACACACCATTCAATTCAAACCAGTCCACTCACACACACACACACACACACACACACACACACACACACACACACACACACACACATACACACACACGTAGCTTTCCAATTCCCTACCTTAATTCAAACCAGTCCACTCGCTCAAGTAGCTCTGCAGTACAGTTCAGTAACAGTTCCAGCAGAAAAAGTCCTTCCTGGGCAGTTCACTCCTGCTTTGCACTCGCAAAAGTCCTTCTTGGGCAGAAACTAGAAATGTGAGCTTGAGCCCTTGAGCTTAATTCCGACAGGCTGACATCATCATGCACGTGATGACATCAGCTCAAAAAGCAGAAAATAAAAAAAAAATTCAAAAAAG
The DNA here is from genome assembly GCF_019279795.1 of Protopterus annectens. Lineage (NCBI taxonomy): Eukaryota > Metazoa > Chordata > Ceratodontiformes > Protopteridae > Protopterus > Protopterus annectens. The sequence goes on from NC_056740.1 coordinate 345,842,431, forward strand.
CTGGGAAAATCAGAAATGAAGTGGTGCCACTTGGGAATCGTGGCACCCCAATATTTGCACCCCAAAACTCAGTAAAATCCGAGTAATTTGGTATGGTTGGGAGGTATGCCTCCCTGGCCCCACCAGCCGTACCTAAAGCATACCTGACACCAGTCCTCTGCCTAGTATCTCAAGAGCTCAAGTCATATCTGCACTCTCCAAGGGTAAAAAACATGACCTCAATGGTAGCAGATAACATCCCAGGCTGCCTACTAAGCAATCTAAAACAGGACCTAGTGGGCCAACTTAGCATCCTCTTTAACCACAGTCTGAGAACTGGCTTTGTTCCAGTAGAGTGGTAAATAGCAACAGTAATCCCCTTGCACAAAGGGGGGGGGGCATCAACCAACCCAGTGAACTATAGAACTATAAGTCTAAACAATCTCATCTGCAAGGCCATGGAAAGAATCATCATGGATCTTAATGACAAGGACATAGGTGACCTTCATACTCTAGACCCAACCCAATCTGGCTTTCTTAAGGGTAGATCATGCTTATTAAACCTGGGAGACTTCTTTGAGAATGTCATCAAAGCCCTGGATGAAGGTAAGACAGTGGATACCGCCTATCTTGACCTGACCAATGCTTCTGACACAGTCCCCCCACTTAGGTATCATTGAGAAACTCTCCTAACTGGAGATTAACCCTTACATTAATAGATGGGTAGCCAATTGGCTCACAGATAGAACCCATATTATCAAAGTTGGTGACTCAACCTCTACCAGTAGAGCTGCCACCAGTGGCGTACCACAAGGATCTATACTGGGCCCCTCAGAAGTCCAAGCTAAAGTAGACAGCTTTGGCTTACCAAGTTTGCTGATGATTGCAAATTGGGTGCAATCATTGAGTCCCCCCAATGATGCTAATGTATTACAGGATTGGCTAGCAAAGACAAATGATTGTTGCCAAAGCCACGGTCTAAAACTAAATGCAAAAAAGTGCCGTTATTATTACCTATGGCAACATGGATTTCCGCACTCATTACATTACTGATAACACCCCCCCCCTCCACTTCAAACCCAGAGGTGTGAGACCTAGGAACACAGGTAGATGGCAATCTGAACTTCGAACACCAAGTTTTCACAGTGGTATGAAACCCTCCTACGTCATGCACTTCATAAGTAAGGTGTTATAACACCACTGTACTCAACCCTCATCAGACCACTAATAGAGTACAATGCTTCCCTTTCCATATACCTCACCAGACACCTGCAGCAACCGGAGAGACCACAGTGGTTTCTCACCAAGAAAATACAGGGTCTCCAAACCCTAAAAATGATGTACATGGAGAGACTGAAAGCCCTGTCACTGTACTCTGTATCATCTATGCTGCTGAGAGGTGACTTGTACCTGGCCTACAGGGCACACTCTGACCCTGCCCTGATGGAAATGCTGCACGACTGCAAATCTAATGGCACAAGAGTCGCTCGCCCTAGAGATCTTAACCTAGCCTGTGACATTAACGGAACAAGCTTGACAGACAGATATATCTCCCAGAAACTGCCACTCTTGTGAAATAAACTTCCAAATCACATGAAGCAGAGCTCCTCACTGACCCTATTCAAACGCAACCTAGACAAATGGATGGGAGACTGCAAAGTCGCCATGTTCTTCATGGACAGGAGTAGTCAGTTTTGACCACAGACTTGTTCTGTGAATTATGTCCACCTAATAAGGACAACTGGGGCTACTTGGGATGCACATGGATAGGTTTATAAGGGCTCAATGGCTGCTAGCCTAGTAACCTCCTACAAACCTATGAACCTAAGTCAATACTTCTCAGGGGGCATATTACCACAGCTGTTATAGAAAGAGCATGTAATGCAATGGCAGCAATGACCATCAATACATCATCTCATATCACAGATTTTAATACCCTCTTGTAGCTATACACATCCGCACCTCAATATAGCACATGTCAATGACAGCAACATTGACATGTCAACTGATCATAGGGGTCATAGGACACTATTAGGCTTATGGCCAACATTACATGAAATCCTAGCTATTATTATAACGTGTAAATAAAATTGCCTATATGTATATTATTATGGAAGATAGTAAGACTACTGTGCATATGTATATACTTGTTGGATTGCACTACATTCTGGCATTGTCCATATGGGGCATGTGCACCACACCATGACAGAATTAGCAATCACATGTGCAGTGGTCTGGAGATGGCTTGCATAGGATCAGGGAAGAACTCTGCTTCATGATATGAGTATGCATATCTGACATGAGGGCATTCTCCACTCCTCTGCAGAAAGGATGTCATGTGGCCAGGGGACAAAGGAGGATGCATGGGGCTGAATGAAAGGTACCCCAAGTGGTAGTGAAATGAATAGCAATTCCAAAGATCACACAATGACCATAATGTACCGGCAATCAGACGCACAGCAGTACATTCAATTTATTTTGCTGTTTTAAAAATAGTGACTCTCCACTAAAACTTAACTTTTAGACAGGTAAAACCTAAGTTACCTACTTTCAACATCTAACTGCTCTAGTGTACACTGCAGTGTTTAGGATAAACCATTTTTTTCACCTTACCTTTAAGCATCTATTGCAAGATCATCAGTTATTGTAGACCCCACATTCTGCCTCTCAGTAGTCATCTTGGGATTAGCGCTACTGTTTTCTCCTGCTGAGAGAAGGAGTGCAGTTACATTATTTCCTGGAGACTGCTGATCTCCAGAAAGGTTAATAACTGCTTTATATGTGACAGCTTAGAATCTGTGCTTATATTCTGATCCTGGTGAGAGTAGGAGCAGAGTGCATTAATTTCTGACTCTTTCTGGTTGGAGAGTGAGTGTCTGTGCTTAACAAACCTGTTTGGTCTGTTTGCTATTCGAGGCATCTACCAGAAAAAGGCTACAAGCCAGCAGATCCTTGCATCATCTGTGTCAAGACTGTGGATCACCAAACAGGCCGTGGCCTGCTTCTCTTCTTGGGATTGGTGCTAAAACTCGCCAGTTTTAGCTAGAAATAGCCATTTTTTTTAGTTTCAGCACTCAAAACTGTTTCCTTGTGCTCAGCACTTGCTCAGAACTCAGTGCAAGCACTAAATAAACTACAAATTACTACAGCACTCGACTTTCCTCATTTGTCAAGAGGGAAACATTTCTTAGTACTTAAATTAATAAGCACCTATCCAGGCATGTCCATGGGTCAGCTCCCAGTGTTTTCTCCTGTCCACCTGATGAAGCTAGGCATCTTGAGGCAATGTAGCATTGCCTAATGTAGACAGACAACCCTCTCCTCCTACCACCCAACACTACAACCTGTGAGAGATGCACTTATATAGCCAAACTGGAAGCCAAGCTCTCTCCAGCCAAGACTGGACTAAACAGTCAAGACGAGAAGGTTAACACCTGTACCACACCACACTCTACACATAGTCCTTCAAAATCCACACTACCAAAACACACACCCACATTCACGGAGGCTCTCAATAAAAAACTGCCCAAGCAACAGAGACCTCCCAAGCTGAAACGCAGGCAACCACCACCCCCCAACACTACCCAAATGACACACAGCCCACAAAAATCAGTGTGCCACTCAAACCTCAGCCCATACGGCAAAACAATGTACCCAACACACTAGTTATAGGTGACTCTATAGTCAGGCACACTGATGTCCCACTCACCAGGCTAAACAAGGAGAAAGTTACTGTCAGCTGCCTGTCGGGTGCCAGGATCCACCACATAACACATGCACTTAGGTCACTCCACAACAAGTACAAATACGACTCTGTCATTGTCCATGTTGGTGTGAATGACCTGAGACGTACCTCCCTGGACTACATGAAAAGAGACATGGAGGAGCTCTCGGATCTTGTAGCTCAGGAAGTATGACCCTAGCCTGAGTAGCATCCTGCCATCGCCCAGAATGATACCACAGTACAAGGACAAAATGACTGACTTCAACAATTGGGTAAGCTTCTGGTGTCATTTTAAGGGGATCCAGTATCTGTTGCCTGGGACGACATGGTCGACAGACCACGATGCTTTGCTACAGATGGCTTGCAATGTTGCCTCTGGGATTCCGGATACTGGCTAAGGCTCTTGTCACCCCTATAGTGCCTTTTTTAGGCAAGGTTCAAATGCTAAATTCACCACCATAACAGGTACAAGCTAACTCTGAGGGTAATGCTACTCAATGCTGGAAGTCTAAACCTCAAAATGCACTCACTCGAGGCACTCCTTAAAATGGAGAACATCGACATCTGTGCAGTGACAGAGACCTGGTTCAAGGCTCCGGAGAGCACCACTGCATTACCAGGCTATAATTCATACCACACCTTTTGGCCATCTAACCTGGACCGAAACACTAAAGGAGGAGCCGTGTCCATATTCATTAAGGATATCCACACCTGCAGGCTAGTTGCTCCCCATAATGCATCCAAAATTATCCAAGTGCGACTAACACTGGGAAAGCCTGCAATCCAGGTTGTAGCTTGTTACAGATCCCCCACCATGCCTCAGGATTCCCACTCTTCATTTCTTAAGATACTGGAAAATATTAAGGTACAACTCAATATCTTAATTATGGGCAATTTCAACTACCCCACCATCAACTGGGAAAACTACTCATGTACCAACTCATTCGCTCAACGTTTTCTGAAATTCATAAATTCCAACACCTTGTCTGCACCCCCACCAGGGGCAACAATATCCTGGACCTGGTCATTGCCAATATGGGTAACCAGTGTTCCATGCCAGAGGTCAACTCCTCACTGGTTAGATCCGTCCAGAAGCTAATCACCCTAGACATCTATAACCCCCCATTAAGGAAACCACTGTCAAAAACTACTCACTGTAGAAGCACATACACGAGTGCATGGATCGTGCCATCCCCAACAAAACCAAGACGCTATCCTCCACAAAAAGGAAGACAATCTGGTGGTCTCCTGCCATAAACAAACTCTACAACAGAAGGAAGAAGTTGTTGCAAAAAAGAGTAAAATCCCAAGATTGGAGGAACTCCCTGGTAAGCCTCAGCAAGAAGCGGAGATCCCTCATAAAATCCTCCAAAGCCAGTTATGAAAATAAAATCGTCACTGATTCCAAAGATAACCACAAAGCATTCTCCAGCTATGTCAAGAATCTCAATGGCAACACTCAGATCTGTTCTGAGCTACAGCACAATGGCACTAAATATACAGAATCAGCCAATATTGCAAACATCCTGGCAGATAGGTTCAGTGCTAACTTTACCCGCCTCTCACGCTCCAAAGGGCCTATCTTAATACTGGAAGAATGCAAAGCCCCTGTAATCATGGATGAACAAGTAAAGACCGCACTAACCAAAGCCAAGAACACAGCATCCATGGGACCAGACAACATCCCAGGCTGCGCACTGCATGAACTACACAACGAACTGGCACCCCACCTAAATACCATGTTCAATCATAGCCTCACCTTGGGCTATGTGCCTACTAAATGGCACACAGCAACGGTTATCCCACTCCACAAAGGGGGTGCCACCATGACCCCAGAAACTACCGCCCCATTAGCCTGACGAGCCTGGTCTGCAAGGCCATGGAACGTATCATCTTGGAGCTTACAAAACAAAGACATAAGTAACTTCCAAACCCTGAACCCCACTCAGTTTGGGTTTGTAAAAGGTAAATCTTGTCTACTAAACCTGATGGACTTCTTTGAAGCAGTCACTAGAGCCGTAGACGAGGGCAAGGCAGTATACACAGCCTATCTTCACCTCGCCAAGGCTTTCAATACCATCCCCCACTGTGGAATTATAGATAAACTCACTAAACTGGGCATAAATCCCTATGTCAAAAGATGGGTGGCCAAATCGCTCACTGGCAGAACCCACGCAGTAAAAGTAGCTGACTCCAAGTCCGACTTCAGACTAGTGATGAGTGGAGTACCACAGGGTTCAGTCCTGGGTCATCTCCTGTTCGGCATCAACTTCTCTGAAGTGCAGGCCAACACAGAAGGTCTTTGGCTAACAAAGATCGCAGATGACTGCAAACTGGGAGCCATAATAGAATCACCAAATGATGTAGATATTCTACGAAAGGGCCTCACAGAGACAGATGCTTGGTGTCAAAGTCATGGCCTCAAGCTCAATACCAAGAAAAAGAAGTTATGTTCTTACCATAATGTTCCATGTGAATTGTTCATCTCACCTTTGTTCTTACGCATGGGTTCGGAGACGATCCTCAGCTCCGAGACGGCCACTTCTACAGCTCTGCATCTTGAGAAAGCTCGAGGCACAGTCCTATCCCACAATCCCCTAGTGCTAATCCTCAGATCTAGTTTGCTAACACCAGAAGATAACAATGCGCCCCAGGCGCTAGCAGTAATTTAAAGATAAGGGGCAGCAATGCCCAAAAAATACCTAGGCAATGAGAAGAGTACCCTGACAACAGAAGCAGCCAGATACTAACAGAAGGTGTTAAAGACTAGCTGAACTGGAATTCAAATCATCCCGTTCTCCGAAAAAAAAACATAGGCCGGGGGATGGAGGGTGGGTAGTAAGAACAAAGGCGAGAAGAGCAATTCACATGGAACGTTATGGTAAGAACATAACTTCTTTATGTGAAATTGTTCAATCTCGCCATTTGTTCTTACTCATGGGTAGCGTCCCTAGCTCCTTTACCCTGGGTGGCTCATGGGAGAACATTCCTGAGGACCGTGGAACCAAAGGAGGCCATATCTTTGGAGTTCTTGTCCAACTTATAATGGAGAATGAAGGTATGAGGCTTCGCCCAGGTTGCTGCCGCACAAATAGTATCCAATGGCAAACGGGCTGCATGGGCTAGGGATGTGGCCATCGCCCTAGTAGAATGAGCCTTGGGTTGAAAAGGTAAGTGTTGTTTCATCTGTGAATAGATAAATTTAATACAATCTGTGAGCCATTTAGACAAGGTAACTTTCGTAACCGCCATACCTTTTCTTTGGTCAGCAAAGGATATAAATAGCTGGTCTGATTTTCTGTCATCTTTTGTCCTTTGCAAATAAAACCTGAGTTGTCTGTGGACATCTAACTTATGCAGCATATATTCCAACTTGTTAGTGTGATTTTTGAAAAAGGTGGGAAGTTCGATGAATTGGTTAATATTTGAAAGTGAACAAACTTTTGGGAGAAAAGACGGATTGGTGCATAATGTCACTCTATCCGAGTGGAAAATCAAGTAGGGAGGTCGAACAGATAGCGCGTGTAATTCCAAAATTCTATGAGCAGAGGTTATAGCCACCAAGAATAAGGTTTTCCATGACACGAACTTAAGAGAGGCTGTGGAGGCTGGTTCAAAAGGGGGTAACATCAACTGGGATAAAATTAGGTTAAGATTCCAAGGAGCAACTGATTTACGAATGGAAGGACGGAGGTGAAAAGTGCCTTTCAAAAATGCCTTGCAAAGTCTGTGGGACATGATGGAAGAATTTTTGTCACCCACATGAAAGTTCGATACGGCCGCCAGTTGGACTCTAACTGTGGACGATGATGCTCCTTCTTCAAAGATCTTAGACAGAAACTCCAAAATTTTGTGCACCGGTGCTTCTGTTGGATCTAATCCTTGTTGTAATGCCCAATAAGAAAAACGTTTCCACTTGCTCCGGTAAGTCTTTGTAGTGGATGGTTTAAGAGAGGAAACAATTATGCGTTTAACCGCAGGGGACAAAAGGCTTGACCTGGCTAGGATGGGAAGAGGAGCAGCCAAGCTGTCAATTTTAGGGCGTGCAGGGATGGATGAGGGGCTCCTGACGCATGGGTCAAAAGGTCTGGAACTGGGTCCAGAATCCATGGCTCCTCGATTTGATGGGCCTGAAGAAAGGGGAACCAGATCTGTCGAGGCCAGAATGGGGCTATTAGAATTATGGTCCTTTCCAGATGTTTGGCTTTCTGTAGAAACCTGGGGATTAACGGAATGGGTGGAAAAGCATAAAGGAGACCTGGGGGCCAATCGTGAACCAGTGAATCTCTGGGGATGCTCCCTGGGGGAGGGAGAAGGGCAAAGTAGCTTCTGCATTTGGCATTCATCAGCGATGCAAAAAGGTCGCAGCAAGGCTGGCCCCACTTGCGGAATTTCGCTTCCGCCACTTGAGATTTCAGAGACCACTCGTGAGGTAACAGGATGGCTCTGCTCAACCTGTCTGCAATTACATTGGACGTCCCGGGAATGTACGTTGCTATCAGAAAGCGTCTGGTGGAGACAGCCCATTGCCAGATCCTGAGGGCCTTTCTGCATAGTGGATAAGATCTTGTCCCTCCCTGTTTGTTGATGTACCAGACCACTGACATGTTGTCTGTCTGAACTGCCACTGTTCCTTGAGGTAAGATGCCGTGAAAGTGTTGCAATGCTAGAAACACTGCTCTTAGCTCTAGGACATTGATGTGCAGTTTGCATTCTGTTCTGGACCATTGAACTTGGACCGTCTTTCCCTGGAACAAACCCCCCCCCCCACCTGATCAGGGAAGCGTCCGTGGTTATTGTCGCTATCGGGGTTGGTAGGGTAAAAGGTCGACCTTGTGTCAAGTCTTGAGATAGCATCCACCATCGCAGATCCTGCTTGCAGCAGGATGTGATCAGAATTTTGTGTGACAACGGCAGGTGCTGATAGGACCACTGGGCGAACAGTAGCCATTGAAGGATCCTCATGTGCATTCTTCCTAGAGGGACTGCAACCAGTGCAGCTGACATTAATCCCAGGACTCTCAAAACCTGTTCTGTTGTTGCTTTTGTCTTTTGAAGGAGTACTGCAATTTGCTCCCTTAGTTTTGAAACCCTTTCTGGTGGAAGCCTGACCCTGACCAAAGTAGTGTCCAGTTCTGCCCCTATAAATGAGATACGCTGTGATGGCGATAAGGTAGATTTTTCGAAATTGATTGTAACGCCAAGACGGGAACAAAGACTGATTGTGTAATCTCTTGCTTGGAGCAGATGATACTCGGTGGTGGCAGAGAGGAGCCAGTCGTCTAGATACGGAAACACCCGGAATCCTTGTTGTCTCAAGTGAGACACTACTACTGCCATACACTTGGTGAACACCCTGGGGGCTGAGGTGAGGCCAAACGGCAGAGCTCGAAACTGAAAATGACTGGCTCCTAGCCGGAAGCGCAGGAATCTCCTGGACGGTCTGGCCATTTTTATATGGTAGTACGCGTCCTTGAGATCTATAGAGCACATCCAGTCTCCTTCCTGCAGAAAAGGAAGGATTGACTGTAGCGTGACCATCCGAAACTTCTCCTTCACAATGAAGGTGTTTAGTTTGCTGAGATCCAGAATTGGTCTCCAGTCCCTTGTCTTCTTTGGAACTAAAGAACCTTGAGTAAGTTCCGGATCCTATTTGGTCTGCCGGGACTGCTTGGATGGCTCTTTTTCTGAGCAGCTTCTGGATCTCTAAGGCTGCCTGATTCCGCAGATTGGGTGGAACGTCTGGGAATCTTTTGGTGGTAGGGGGAACGTTTATGAATTTTATGTCGTAACCTCTGGTAATTATAGTTTGTACCCACGCATCTGAAGTTAAATTTCGCCAGGCCAGCAGGTACAAAGTTAAGCGTCCCCCGACTGCCTCCACAGCAGGACAGTCGGGCTTCCTCTCAGGAGTGCTGGAAGGGCTTGCCAGAGAAAGTATCTCTGTCATCCTGGTTTTGCGGACCCCCTCTGTCGTTTGGTCAGCGTCTTCCATTCCTTCCCCCTCCTCTGCCTCTGGAAGGGGCATTATCACTCTGTGTGGACTGAAAGGAACCCTGTGTCTTACGGAACCACATCTTTCCGCCTCTTTGCCCTTTGGGGTATGGTCTGGAAGGGGCGGAGAAACGGACTCCTACAGCAGATAGGGTCTTCCTTGCTCACACCTAGTGAGGGTCTCCTTTACTTTGGGGCCAAAAAGAGAGGCACCATCAAATGGGATGTTAGTAAAGGAAGACTTGAAGGATTCCGCAAAGGAGCACAGCCGCAGCCAGGATTGTCTCCTAAGTGCAATCGCTGAAGCTGCCGCTCTACTCGCACCTTCGGCCACATATGAAATGAGCCTCATGGAGGAGTTGACTACAGAGTTAAGGGTATTAAGTTGTGCTGTCACTTTTTCGGTAACAGCAGCATCTGTACGACCCTGGAGAGTATCTCCAAGTTCCTTGAGGAGATCCCTCTGTAAACGCGTAAAATGCATCAAGTAGTTCAGCGATCGCATGGAAAAAGTCGCAGAACTGAAAACGTGCTTCCCATATCTGTCCATCGTCCTAGAATCCTTATTAGGAGGATGGACAGCGGAAGAGGATTCTGACATGTCCTTCATAGTGGCTGCCGCCACCACCATAGTATCCACTGGAACACCCTTGGTAAGAAAACTCTTGTCCTGGGGGGCTGTTATAAACTTATTCGGCCTGCGGGGGACTGGTTCCACCATGTCAGGTGTCTCCCAAGCCCTACGAGCTATCAAGTCCATAAGTTCGTCAAAGGGAGGGGTCACCCAGGAGGTAGAAGGTAGAGCCCCGAATGTCTTCAGCAATACTGATTCATCCACAGAAGGGTTAAGTGGCTTCCAATCTCCCCTCTGTTTTAGGATCTCCAGGATGTACGCAAAGGAGACATCCTCCGAGGGGGGCCGTGGGGACCCTTCTGCTTCATCTAAATCTGTATCTGATGTAAGAGATTCCTGTGGGGAATCTATGTGCCTCCTCTTGCACAGTCTTTTCCTTGGTACTTCTTCAGATGGGGCTTCTGGAGAAGTGTCCGAGGAACCGGGAGCACCCTCTGGGGGCAACTGAGGCATTGGGTCTCGACGCTTCGTAGGAGCCGAGGATACAGAAGTTGAACGTGGGCCCTTAGGGGGAGGAGAAGAAGAATCCGATGAGATATGTGTCTGTTTTGACAAGACCTTCCTCATGGCGTTGAAGGCACCGGTACCCGGATCTGAAGACCTTCCTGGTTTCGAGAAACCAGGAACAATCCCCGAGACCGGGGGTCCGGGCTCCGACCTAGAGGACAGTGCCGAACTAATCTGAGCAGAGGCTCCTAGGGGGAGAGTCGGTACCGACATCTCGGTTCGACTGTCCGCCCCGGAACCAAGGAACGATAGTCAGCTCCGGGACCCCTCGATCCGTTCCAAGGGCTTCGAGGTCAATGGTACCGAAAGCACGGCTGTAGCCTTCGGTATCGATGGTTCTACCATCATCGGAACTTCGACTCTCGGCTCCGAAGACTCGACAGGTCTCGGATGAGGAGCAGTAGATGACCCAGGGAGGGCTTCGAGTTTCGAAACCAGCTGGGACAAAACTTCGATCAATTTGGAAAGGGCCGAGTTCTCCATTAACTTCTGTATCACTCGATCCACATCCAAATCAGATAAGGGTCTTGAAGAGCGGGTCGAAGGGGCCAAAGTCGTCACCGAGTGAAGGATCGATGGCGGCGGAACCTCTGAGACTGGCTCCAAGACCGGAGTCTTGATCAAAGATATACATTCGACAGCCGACTCCGAAGTCTGTGGAGCCGGTTTCCGAATCTTAATAGAGGTGCTCGGAGCCGATGACTTTGGCTCCGACACTCTCCAAGACTTGGGTCCCTTCGAAGACTTGGATACCAATTCAGCCTTGTCAAGGGCCTCCTGAAATTCGGGCTTTAATAAACCCCTGTCTACTAACTTCCTGTGTCTCTCCATCATGACCCTCCCACTGAAGGAATGACAAATACAGCAGTCCTCCTGTAAGTGGAGAGGGCCAAGACAGTAGACACAAGAAGAGTGGTTATCCGTGACGGACATTTTCTGTCCGCATTGACATTTCTTAAAGCCTGATTTTTGTTTCTCAGACATGTTGAAAAAGTCAGACATATATATATAAACACCTGAAAACAAGAAAAAAATAAAGGTATGGATATATCACACACACAAAAAGGAGTAAGGACTTAAGCCTTTCTTAAAGAAAAAACACCAGTTAAAAAAGACAGGATAATAGGCCTGAAAATTGCCTTTAGAAAACTTTTTATAAAAATAATAATAGTAATAATAATATATCACTCCCACTGCAACTACACTAGTAAAAGACTAATATATATTTCTCAAATATCTATACTAAATAAAGGTAAGTTAGAGAAAACTTCGAAAAAATTGAAAAAGTTTACTGGCCCGAGCTTCTGCGATGCATCTGCTGTCGCGGCAAACTAGATCTGAGGATTAGCACTAGGGGATTGTGGGATAGGACCGTGCCTCAAGCTTTCTCAAGATGCAGAGCTGTAGAAGTGGCCGTCTTGGAGCCGAGGATCGGCTCCGAACCCATGCGTAAGAACAAACGGTGAGATTGAAGAATTTTACATGTGCATTGTTATCCCCTTTGGGAAAAACTCGGTACCCATGAACAACCACATAGGTAGTAGCTCACAAAACACTGAAAGTGTGATAAGAGACCTCGAGACACAGGTGGACAGTAGTCTCTCCTTTGATAACCACATCGCCACAGTAGTCAGGAAATCCTTCTATGTGGAACACCAACAAAAAAGGGTTCTCCTCTAGAAAAAAGGAGGTCATTGTTCCTCTCTAGTCATCCCTCATCAGACCCATTATAGAGTACAATGCCCCGTTTGGCATGTATCTCACAAGACACCTACAACTGGAAAGGCCACAGAAATACCTCACTAAGAGGATTACTGGCCTCAAACAGATGCCATACGCAGACCATCTCAAAAAACTCCAGCTCTACTCCATCGCATATCATCTACTCAGCCTAATATACAAAGCTATGTCAAACCCAGAGCTGATGGACATGCTACACTTTAAGAAATCCCAATCTCTCCAAACCACATGCTCCAGGGACCTAAACCTTGTCACCACAATAAACAGAACATGCTGGAAGGATAGATTCCTGTCCCAGATACTTCCCATACTCTGGGACAAACTACCCATTCATGTCAAGCAAAGCTCCTCATTGGCCCTCTTTAAGAAAAAGCTTGACGACTGGTGGGAAATAGAAAATTCACCCCAGGGATCACTTCTGCGGCACTGCTTGACAGGGGCACATGAAAATAATTTTCTTGGGTGGTGAAAGCCAGGGAACCTTTTTTGGCTGGGCTTATATAGGCCCCAGGGCCGATAGCCTAATACCTACCCATGAACTTATGAACATTGAGCCTGATATGAACATTAAATATGTGTAAGCATAGAATATGATTGCCATGCAATGTCACAGTAGCAACACCAGATATGTCTGACAGTAACACTGTCATGTTACACTTTATGGAGTATGATAGCATCATTGTATGCTGAGGATAACATGTTGCAGGCAGTGTAGGGTATGGATGTGGAGTCACATCTCTGTGTAAAATTGTCTCAAAAGTGATAGTTGTATATATAGACATGCAAATAGTTTGCTGTCAGATTAGAAAACCTACATGTGTAGCTAAAGTAAAGTGCAAACACAGTAGTTAATGTTACTGCCACAGCACAGGGTTTTCTTGAATACTGTCAGAGTGCATGTTACTCAGGATGACATAATCATTGTATGTTACAACAGGATGTTCAGGGGAGTGTTGGACATAGCTGTGGACTTGCATATCATTCTAAGACTACCTATTTACAGAGCAGAGTACTTAACAAAAGTGCCATAGCACAATTCTGTCTTTTATAGTGCCAGATAATACTTTATAGCTGATATCAGCAGAGTCTGGTGAGAGGAAGATGGTAATAGCAGTATCCCACATGCTAGTGTAAAATGCTCTTTCTTATGCCAACCAAGTGAACACACACACACACACACACACACACACACACACACACACACACACACACACACACACACACACACAGTTGACTGCAGTGAGAACAGAACCCTACTTAAGTACACCGACTAGGAAACTCAGTATTTAATGCAAGCATCATGGCACAAGTTTGACTTTTACAAGGCTGCAGGACAATTTATAGTGGATGACATCAGCACTGGATATGTGCAAGAAGATGTTGGGAGGTCTGAATGAAATGAATGTGTAGCCATGTACAACTATCAAAATACTGGTACTCCATGAAATTATAGTGATGTCTGCAGGATACACAGTTATGATCTTTTAGATTAGATTAGATTAGTACTAGGCTACCTGCTCGTTTGGGCCATTTGAAGCCGAGCCAGTTACCGCATGTGAGAATCAAACCCTGAACCTTGTGTCTTTAAGGTAAGCACCTTAACCATTATGTCATCCTCACACACACACACACACACACACACACACACACACACACACACACACACACACACACACACACACACACACACAAACACACACACCAATTGATTGCAGTAAGATTAGAACCCTTACCTAAGAACCCAGTACTTAACATAAACACCGCAGCACAAGTTTTACTTTTACAAGGCTGCAGGACAATTTATTGTGGATGGCATCAGCACTGCATGTTTGAGAGAAAATGTTGGCAGCCCTGTCTGAGATGGACAGCTAGCAATGTACAACTGTCAAGATAATAAAGATCTGCTTGTTACCAGATTAATGAGTGTGCAAAGTGTAGCATTTGCTGTTGTGTTTCCAACATGTAGGTATACCTTAATAAGACAGCTTTGCAAACTATATGCACATTAGTACAAGTATTAGAAAATCTGAATGTGTACTGTCAGTAAAAAGATGTCCATGGCATGTAAAAAAGAATTTATTAATTACTTCTGTAGTATAGCTGATACATTTGTGAACAAGCACTGACAGACCGAGTTGCAAGTGCTTGGGTGCAGGTAACAGATGGCTACACTGTAAATATGTGTTCTTTCCTTAAAAATGCCCTCTCTTTGGTTTGTGTTTTCACGTGTACTTTCATGTGATGAAGAGTAAATGGACAGTAAACACAAGTAATACATGCTACTGTGCACTTTCCATAGCACACAGACGAGCAGATGGTTTGTATGATTGATGGCAAAGTGTTTGTGCATGCGAAATACACATTTATACTGCTTTCCCCATTTGTGAATAGTTAAGTAGTGAGCAAACGTGAGCCTCTGCCTTAATGATAAAATTATGAGAGTTCTACAGGTTTGCTGAACTCTGCACAATCACGTTAAGTGGAGAGGAGCAACAGTCAACAGGGTGGATAATGCTGAGTATAAGAAAAACACCTGCTGCTCAGCTGACTCTGTGGCAGTAGGTGTAAATGCATTGATAGATTTTTTTGTAGCCCATATGATACAGGTTTTGAATCCAGATGTATCTAATAGTTTTAAAAATGTATTTATAATGCAATTAAATAATTCTTTATTCTAGATTCCCTGAGTACTACCTTAGGACAGTGTGTTTAAACAGCATTGGTGGAGTTAACTGCACCACTGAAGAGCTGTTCACTGTTGCTTGGCATTGGTGTGCAATGCCAAACTCCACATAAACACAGTGGACAAAAAGTGAAGGGCTCCATGCATATTTATGTATTTATGTGTTATATGTGATTCTATTTTTTTGACCAGATTAAAGGTGTTAAAGTGGAGTAGATAGGAACATGATGAAATGGGGGCAAGCAGGGGGGAGAACAAAGGGAAAGCAATATAGGAATGTGCAGGAGGGAGGCAGAAAAGAACCACACCCATTTCCTTCTTCACCGGTGTTAAATGAAATATGTACAGAATATTAGCTGAATTTGGACAGTCACCGAAACAAAAAGAGGTGACAACATATTCATGTTGTATAGCCAATTGGACCAAACTGAGTGTGTCAGGAAGACACATGTGAGAAGTGGAGAGCTATGGAATGAAGTTTTTTGTGGGACAGGTGCCCACTTTTTTTTTACTTCAGTAAGAGAGGACTGTTGGGTAAGGGACACAGGTATGGTCAGGTAAGTAGGGTAGGTGAGGAAGCATATGCAAACATGCAGGACAAACAAGACAAGACACAAGCACGGTGAGGGATGTGACAGGTTGGGGACACCATGAATGGGGTTAGAGAGGGGACAACATATGCCCATGCAAATCAAACATGAAACAGAGTATAAAGGATTAGTCAAGATAAAAATTACTTTAGCTAGCAGATCTAGGAGTCTCTATCTCTGATACCCTCCCTGTGGGAGGAGTAAAGATACCTTGTTGAAGTTTCCAGTAGTTTATTCAGTTAATCAAGTAGCTAGATGAGTGTTCTTGCATAAAAACACTCCTCCATCTACTTGCTTAATGGAATAAACTATTGCAAACTTCAACAAGATGTCTTTATTCCTCCCACAGGGAGGTTATCAGAGAGACAGCATCTCCTAGATCTGCTAGCTAAAGTGATTTTATCTGGATTAATCCTTTATACTCTGTTTCCTGCTAGTCTTGGTACCCTCTGGGTCACAGGCAGGATACCAAACTTCACTTGAGTCCTCTGGATTACCTCTGTTTTATGCCCGTCAAACATGAGGACAGTGAGCCTCTAGTCCTCACCCACAGGAATGTCATCACTGTCCCCTTACTCCATTGGCTGTTGGAGTACTTGACGTTTTCTCCTACTGACCATAAAAGACAACATCCTCTCCATCTGGCATAGGCATGCACCAATAGTGCTATGCACTCCCCTACTCACCAAGCCTGGCAACTCCTGGCAGGTGACAAAATCCCCACCTCCGCCACTATTCCTGGACAATACCACAGCACCAGTTGCCGGGGTAGTGCTAACTGATGTTGAGGGCCCAGATATTGCAGGGGCAGCAGAGGAAGTACTGCTAGGTTGAGTCCCAAATGTGCTGAGCATCGGTACAGGAGCCGGTGGAGCGGGGGCAGGCTGGGCCATGGGGGTTGGCCTGCCTCCCTGTGTTGCATAGCATTTTGTGATTTGTCAGAGAAGAATGTCAGAGAAATATTTTGACAATACATAGATAAATAAAAAGAAGAGAGAAAAGGGTTGGGGTAAGAAGAAAAAAAAAGATATATAATTAGTACAATCATATGTGGCATACAGTGCAATACCACAATGACAAAGTATTGTATCTCTACTTTTACATTTAATTATACTTCTTAACAACTACAAACCATAAGTATGGATTGCTCAAAGTAATCTTTGCAATGTGCATATATTGCACATACACTCCAATTATACAGGTTAAGTTAACAGCAGGGCATTTATGCCACTTCTGTTGAAATTAAATTTTGTAATATTTTTAAAGAATGTTACTATATATTTGTTACTTGTGGTATTTGAACCCACAACATCTGACTACAGTATCAGACTTGACTCCTAAAATTGGCTTGTGCTACAGACTGAAGCATGCGTGCTTACTTTTACAGTTAGGACATGCATTCTTAATTTGCTACTACTGTACAGAACAGCAATATTTTAGCTAAAATAATAGTTATGCTGTGCTGCATACATATCTCTTGCTTCCCAAAGTCTGTCTAGATGCTCAGCTTGGGCCTCCCTGTCCGCCAAAATATCCCGATTAGCTGTGGAAGGAAAAGGAGAGCAAAATAGAAGAGCATTATGCATACCACTCTTGACTATATGCAGCTTTCTATCTAATATTAATTCTGTTTATATGCATACTTACACAACTGTGGGATATCAGCTGTCATAAACTCATCTGGTCATTGGTTGAGTATATCTCATTTGTGCCTTTTCAGGTTATTATAGTGATGCCTATACTGTTCTCTAGTGTGTAGAATGCCAGTTGCACTGCAGACAGCCTTGGCCAGACTATTCCATGTCTCAGACTTGTACTGGGAGCTGCTACAGTCCCCCTACAGCAGCCTTTTGCTGTGGCACTTTACAAGGAGTCCAATAAAGATTCAGCACTCCTCGATACCCCACCTATGAGCCCTAAATTGGGCACCTTCCCTTCTACCTCCAGACATGTCCAATCAGGGCAAACAGCAACAGATAATAGTGCTTTCCTAACAATTCATGTTATAGAGCTTAGAGAGAAAAATTGCACAGGACACTAAGGATAATCACAAGGCTTTCTTTAGTTATGTTAGGAACCTGGGTGGTAATTCCCAGATAAGCTCAGAATTAGTCCAAAATGACAAAAAATACACCAAACTCACAGACATTGCCAACATCCTAGCTGACAGGTTCAGCGCAAACTCCCCCCCCACCAAAAGGGCAAATGTCTATCCCAGCAGAGTTCTGCCCCCCTGACATTTCAGATGCTCAGGTAAGAGCCGCCCTCTCCAAAGCAAAAAACACAGCATCAATGGGACCAGACGGTGTCCCGGGCTGCGTCCTACATGAACTCCAAGAAGAGCTAAACCCAAACATAAAACTACTGTTCAATCTCAGCCTTACAACAGGATATGTACCCAAAGAGTGGCGTACAGCAACTGTGGTCCCTCTCCACAAAGGTGGTGCCTCAACGGATCCTGGAAACTATCGCCCCATAAGCCTGACTAGATTGGTCTGCAAAGCTATGGAAAGGATCATCATGGACCTCATAAATAAAGATATTGGGTACCTACAGACACTGGATCCTACCCAGTTCGGCTTTGTTAGGGGCAGATCCTGCCTCTTAAACCTGGTTGATTTATTTGAAACAGTCACCAAGGCCATTGACGAGGGGAAGGTGGTCCACACAGCCTACCTGGACCTCGCAAAAGCCTTCGATACAATACCCCACTCGGACATTATAGATAAGCTCACCAGCTTAAATATAAACCCCTATGTCACTAGATGGGTTGCAAACTGGCTCAAGGACAGAACCCACATGGTTAGAATTGCTGGAGCCATGTCAGACTCCAAACCAGTTACAAGTGGCGTCCCACAAGGCTCAGTCCTGGGACCTCTCTTGTTCGGTATATATTTCTCGGAGGTACAGGCCAACACAGAAGGAATGTGGCTGACCAAATTCGCAGATGACTGCAAACTGGGCGCCATAATCGACTCTCCAGCCGACACAAGCATCCTCCAAAAGGGCCTCATAGAAACAGACAACTGGTGCCAGAGCCATGGCCTCAAGCTAAATGCCAAAAAGTGTATAGTCATCCCCTTTGGCAAAAACAAAGTGCCCACAAATTACCACATAGGTGGTAATCCATTAAGTACCGAAGAAGTAATTAGGGATCTGGGGACCCTAGTTGATAGCAATCTCTCATTTGACAACCACGTGGCCAAAGTGGTTAGAAAAACATTTTATATAGCCCACCTAATCATGAAGGGATTCACATCTAGATCAGGGGAGGTCATCGTGCCTCTTTACTCATCCCTCATCAAGCCCATAATTGAGTACAATGCCCCTTTTGGGATGTACCTTACCAGACACCTGCAGCAATGGGAAAGACCCCAAAAGTACCTCACCAAGAGGATCAAAGGGCTCAAACAGATGCCATATGCTGCCTGGTTAAAGAAACTCCAGCTCTACTCAGTGGCATACCGCCTGATCAGAGGCGATCTGTGCCTGACATATAAAGCCATGTCCAACCCTGAATTAATGGACATGCTGCACCTCAGAAAATCCAAATCCCATTGAGCTACACGCTCGAGAGACTTGAACCTCAGCACTGAAATAAATAGGACATGCTGGAGGGACAGATTCATAACCCAGAGGCTCCCTTCACTCTGGAATAAAATCCCAGTCCAGGTTAGGCAGAGTCCCTCATTGACTCTCTTCAAGAGGAATCTTGATGAGTGGATGGGAGATCGTAGGTTTACCCCAGATATCACTTCTGTGTCACTGTTAGACAGAGGCACAGTATACTAACCTCAAAAAAGGGCATAGCAAAATTAATTTAAAATGGGTGGCGAAAGCCAAACACATTCTGGCTAGGCTTATAAATGCCCTAGGGCAGATAGCCTAGTATGAACCTATGAACCTATGTAGTGTGTAAACTCGAACATCCATGCCAAATGAGTCTGCATGACATTAAGCATAGAGCAACAGTGCCAAACAAAACAGAAAGCAGTTTATGAACTAAGAAGGATAATGTGACAACTGGCATTAATTTTTGGTTTGGATTTACAGACATGTATTTGGGGTATAAATTACATTTTTATTTACTTATTTAACATTTGTTTACCAGGAAAGTCCGACTGGGACAGAGTCCATTTTCGGCAGAGGCCCAGGGAGAAATGCTCCAGATACATGTCTTTGGAATGTGGGAGGAAACCCACATGAATGCAAGGAGGACATTCAGACTCTACACACAAGGCATTCCAGTCAAGAATCAAACCAGGAAACCTCTTTCTGTTAGGCAATAATCCTAACTGCTGCAACACTGCACCGCCTGACATGACATATTTTTGGTGTGGCTTTACACACTGATTAAAGTAACTTGCACAATGTAGGATTCAAACAAATGCATTATACACAAATTGTATTCTTCCACATAGCTGATTTTTCACCCTTGCCACAGAAGAAGTGTTTGTTGAACATGCTCATTAATTATATATAAATACATATGACAGACTGAGGGAGTTAACCAGATATGTCTGTGACATGACAAGGTCTTGGTTTATACATTCATGTGTGTATGAGTATCATTAAGGTATGAAGGCCATCCAAGGCCAAAGAAGACAATTATAATTTCAGGGGCATCCAAGGCCAGAGAAGACAAGAAGAAGTTATGTACCTACCATAACGTTCCATGTTAGTTGTCTTCTTCTCGCCTTCTTTCTTGCTGGATGGGTTCGGAGCCGATCCTCGGCTCCGACTAGGCCAATACTAAAAGCTCGAGATCTAATTCCACTGGCTCGAGGCTCCCCTATATCCCACAATGCTAGGCGGTAACTACTCAGATCTCGTTTGATAGCTATACCAAGCAATCCTAGTCTCCATAGAATGGAGTAGGGAAACCCACCTCAAAACAATCTGCGTAAAGGAAAGGCAGACCTCAGTAAGGATAGAAGAGGTGGAAGAACGTGTGGGAATGACAACTTTCAGAAGAAAAACACAAAATGAATTCCAGTCGGTCTGTCCAGGCTTGGGGGAAGGAGGGTGGGACGCAAGAAAGAAGGCGAGAAGAAGACAACTAACATGGAACGTTATGGTAGATATATAACTTCTTAATGTTAAGTTGTCAATCTCGCCTTCATTCTTGCTGGATGGGACCATGCCCTAGCACCTTATCCCGGGTGGCCTATCTGAACAGACTCTTGAGAACAGTGGAACCAAAATTGGCACGACTTCTGGAAACCATGTCCAATTTGTAATGTGAAATGAATGTATGAGGAGAAGCCCAGGTGGCTGCTGCACAAATTGAATCTATTGGCAGCCTATCCTGAAAAGCTACGGATGTAGCTAATGCCCTAGTTGAATGAGCTCTAGGTCTTGAGGGTAGTTTTTGATGTCTGATCTCATAGATGAAGGTAATTGTAGAGGTGAGCCATCTAGAGAGGGATACTTTAGTAACTGGAAGGCCCAATTTACCTTCCGCTTATGACAGAAACAATTGATCAGATTTCCTGAATTGTTTAGTCCTGTCTAAGTAATATCTAAGTTGGCGATGAACATCCAAAAAATGTAGCTTTTGTTCCGACCTGTTTGAATAGTTAGGGAAAAAGACGGGAAGATCAATAATTTGGTTTAGGTTTATTTGAGAAGAAATTTTAGGCAAAAATGATGGATTAGTATGGAGGGATACCCTATCTTTGTGAAAAACTAAGTAAGGAGGATGACTGTACAGAGCATGGAGTTCGGATGCCCTTCTTGCTGAAGTTATAGCTACCAGAAAAAGTGTCTTCCAAGAAAGCAACTTCAGAGAACATGAAGCCACCGGCTCAAAGGGGGAAAGAATTAAAGATGCCAGAACCAAGTTCAAATCCCATTGAGGCGGGGGATCTTTGATTGGAGGTTTAAGAAGAAATACACCCCTTAAAAAGGGTTTACAGAGTTTGTGAGCCATGATGCTAGACTCTGAAACACCAACATGAAAATTTGATATGGCAGCCAATTGAACTCTAATGGTTGATGCAGAAGATCCTAAATGAAAGAGTTCTGCTAGAAAGTCTAAAATAGACTGGATAGGTGCAGTAAAGGGATCTATGTTTTTTGATGTTGCCCAAAAGGAAAAACGTTTTCATTTGCTACTATAAATCTTCCGGGTAGAAGATTTATGAGAGGCTATCAAGATATCTCGGACTGAGCGAGATATTGAGGGAAGCCTGGCTAAGGTTGGAATCGGAGAAACCACGCTGTGAGGTTTAGAGAAGGCAGAGATTGGTGCAGCTGACCCGATTGGTGGGTTATCAGATCTGGTACTGGGTCCAGATGCCAAGGCTGCTCCAAAAGGTAACGATGAAGAAAGGGAAACCATATCTGTCAAGGCCAGTAAGGGGCAATGAGGATCATAGTCACTCTCAAGGCGATGGCTTTCTGAATTAGTTGAGATATCAGTGGAAAGGGGGGAAAGGCATATAGAAGTCCCCAGGGCCAATCGTGGACTAGAGCGTCTCTGGTGGGATGGCCTGGTAATGGGAAGAGAGTGAAGAAGTCGTGACACTTGCTTTTTTGGGGAGTAGCAAAAAGATCGCAGCAAGGCTGGCCCCATCTTAGGAATACTTCTTCTAGAACTGATTTCTTTAGAGACCACTCGTGGGGCATGAGAATTGCTCTGCTCAATTTGTCTGCAATAACGTTGGATTTCCCGGGAATGTGCATTGCTATCAGAAAACGCTGAGAAGAGATCGCCCATTGCCAAAGTCTGAGTGCCTCTCGACATAAAGGGTATGATCTGGTTCCGCCTTGTTTGTTGATGTACCACACTATGGACATGTTGTCCGTTTGAATTGCAATAGTCCCAGTGGGAAGAGAGTCGAGAAGGGCTTGCAACGCTAAAAGCACTGCTCTCATCTTTAAGACGTTTATGTGCAAGTGGCACTCGAAAGGTTGCCACGTGCCCTGGACTGTCCTGCCCTGATAATGCCCCCCCACCCGATCAGGGAGGCGTCTGTTGTCAACGTGGCGACTGGGGGGGGGAGAGTGAAGGGTCTTCCTCGGAGAAGTTGAGGTGATGTGATCCACCAATACAGTTAATTCTTGCATGCTTGAGTTATCAATATGGTATGGGACATCGGGAGCTGTTGAAAGGACCAATGAGTAAACAGCATCCATTGGAGGATCCTCATGTGAAAGCGAGCTAAGGGGAGAAGGGGAATAGCTGCTGCCATGAGTCCTAGTACCTTCAAAACCAGTCTGGCTTTGACTTTGTTGCATTGTAAGAGAAGGGAAACTTGGTTCCAAATGTCTGACACCCTCTGCTCTGTGAGTCTGGCTGAAAGATTGAGTGTGTCTAAGGTGGCGCCTATAAAGACAATAGATTGACAAGGCGACAAAGCAGATTTTTCGAAGTTTATCGAAATGCCTAGAGCTTGGCAAGATTGAATGGTGAAGTCCCTGGATAGGAGAAGCTGATGTCTGGTGGTGGCGGTAAGGAGCCAGTCATCCAAATATGGAAACACCTGGAATCCTTGACATCTCAAGTGAGCCGTGACCACTGCCATGCATTTGGTGAACACACGGGTGGGCTGTAGTGAGACCAAAGGGCAGGGCCCTGAACTGGTAGTGACTGGCTCCCACCCTGAAGCGGAGATATTTCCTGGAGCGTCTGTTCATTTTGATGTGGTAGTACGCGTCCTGAAGATCTATCGAGCACATCCAATTGTCCTGACCCAAGAAGGGTAGAATGGACTGTAGCGTGACCATCCGGAAGTTTGTTTTCTTGACAAACTTGTTTAAGTAGCTGAGATCCAGTATGGGTCTCCAGTCCCCTGTTTTCTTTGGTACCAAAAAGAATTTGGAGTATATTCCGGATCCTTGCTGGTCTGCCGGGACTGATTGGATAGCTCTTTTTGATAGCAGCTTTGAAATTTCTAATGCTGCTTGTTCCCTTAGACCGGGTGGAACATCTGGAAGGGATCTTTTTGGTTGGGTTGGGATGTGAATAAAGGGAATTTTGTAACCCTCGGATATGATCGACTGTACCCATTTGTCTTGAGTAAGGGAAAGCCAGGCTTTTGGGTACAGTGATAACCTTCCCCCGACTGCCTCCGAAGGTGGACAGCCGGGCAGCCCCTCAGGGGTGCTGAAAGGGTTTGTCAGAGAACATTTCTCTGCTACCCTGGTTTTGCGGACCTCCTCTGCCTCTAGGGCGGCATCTATTATTATTCCCCCCTCTGCCTCTAGAGGGAATCGGCCTTGTCGTCAGATGAGACTCCCTGTGATTGTTTGGAACCACATCTTTCCTCCCCTTTGACCTTTGGGATAGGGTCTAGAAGGGTAGAAAATGGACTCCTACAGCAGAGAGAGTCTTACCTTCTACCTCGCACCTGGTCAATGTATCCTTCACCTGTGGACCAAACAAGGATGATCCATCAAAGGGAGAATTGGTGAAGGATGCCTTGAAAGGGTCCGCAAAGTTGCATAGCCGCATCCAGGCGTGACGTCGTAAGGCAACACCTGTGCCTGCGGCTCTACTCGCTCCATCTGCTGCATATGAGACCAGCCACATGGAGGAGTTAACAATGGAATTTAGGGTTGCCAACTGGGAGTTCATTGTATCTTTGAACCCCTCAGCTGTAGGATCCTTTATCAGTTCACCCATATCCTTGAGT
The DNA here is from genome assembly GCF_019279795.1 of Protopterus annectens. Lineage (NCBI taxonomy): Eukaryota > Metazoa > Chordata > Ceratodontiformes > Protopteridae > Protopterus > Protopterus annectens. The sequence continues at coordinate 345,866,921 of NC_056740.1, forward strand.
AAATCTCTCTGGAGATGAGTGAAGTGGCATAAGTAGTTCAGCGACCGCATAGAAAAGGTCGCTGATGAAAACATCCACTTGCCGTACCTGTCCATGGTCCTAGATTCCTTATTAGGAGGATGGACAGGAACCGAAGGATCAGCTAATTCCTTCTTTGTGGCCGCAGCCACCACCATGGCATCAACAGGGACACCTTTGGATAAAAAATCTTTGTCTCTGGGGGCAGTAATAAATTTGGATGGTCTCCTTGGGGTGGGTTCCACTGAGTCAGGAGCTGTCCAAGCCCCCCTTGCCACCACTTCCATAAGGGGGTCAAAGGGAGGGGACACCCAGGACGTAGAAGGGTGAGAGCCAAACACCTCAAGATACACTGACTCATCCTCCGAAGCGTTAAGGGCTGGCCAGTTCCCCCTCTGTTTCAGGATTTCAAGGATGTCAGCAAAGGAGACATCCTCAGAGGGGGATCGAGGGGAACCTCCGGATTCCTCTAAGTCAGTGTCAGAGGTGATAGACTCAGGGGAGTCAATGTGCTTCCTCTTGCACTGCCTCTTCCTAGGGGGATCTCCTGCAGGGTCAGGAAAGGCCTCGGAAGAGGAGGAAATTCCCAATGGGGAAACTTGAGGAGTTGGCTCTCTGCGGTCTGAGACAAAGGGGTGAGAAGAAATCACCGCAGGCACTGTAGATGGAGGGGCTGAAGGAGCTGACTGTGGGGCAGAACCTGGTTCTAGCACGCTCCGCATGACCTCGAAGGCAACCCTGTCAGGCAAGGCCCGAGGCCCCCGCTCCGAAGAGACAAGGACCTCCCCCAGCACCGACAGAGACGGCTCCGAAGCCGATGTCAGAGCCGAACTCACCAACGCCGAAGCCCCGAGAGGGAGAGCGGGGTCGGAAAAGGGTCTGATGCCACTCGCCCCCTCGGAGCCGACGAGGGAAGCTCGGCGCCGAGATCCCTCCAAAGAGGAGATCGAAGCAGACGACGGAGCCGAAATGGAAGGTATCGGATCCGACGCACCGACAGTCATGGCTCCGACAAGCCTTGGCCCCAAACTCGAAGGAGTCGGAGGAGGAATATATTGGGGAACAGGAATAGCCACTGACTGGTGAGTCGGGCTATGCAGCATTTGGGCCAGTGCCTCGGACTTGAGAAGTCTACTCACTACCCTTTGCAAATCATGGTCGGATAATCTGGAAGACCGTGAGGAATGAGTTTTGTGACTTTGTTCCAAAAGCAGAGGGGATCCTGGTGCCGAATGCACGGATCCGATAGAGGGGGATCTGGACCTCTTTCTCGATTGTGGCTCCGATAGAGGTATCGGAGCCGACAAAGTTTTATCAGCCTCGGCTCCAGCCGGAGCCGAGGTAACAGTATGGGGCTTAGAAACATCTGCTCCAGCCGGAGCCGATGTCGAAGCCGACTTAGATTTCTCAGCAGTCGACTCTGGAGCAGGAGCCGACTGTTTAGAAGTTTTTGAAGGCTTCCCCGACACAGACTGAGTCGGGGGGCCTTCAGGCTTTAATAAGCCCTGCAAGATGAGCTTATTCTTGTGTTCCTGCAGGACTCTAGGGCTAAACCCATGACAAAAAGCACAAGAGTCCTGCAGGTGCAAAGGCCCCAGGCAATACACACAAGAAGTGTGACCGTCTGTCAGAGACATTTTCTGACAGCACGAGTCACACTTCTTGAAGCCTGAGACCTTGTCTTTAGACATAATAAAACAAGAGAGCCTAACACACACAAACACACTACAGACACTCTCTTTAGAAATATATTAAAATAAATTTTAAGGTTAAACCACTAACACACACACACAAGCCCTTACAAAAAAAACTAATTTAGTAAAGGACTAGGGGGAGGGAGGGGCCGAAGGCCTAGAACAAGGAAAAAAAAGGGAAAAGGGGCTCGACAAACAGGGGTCGATTTGTCTAAATTTTTAAATTAAACTGAAAAGTTATGTATTAAAATTAAAAAAGGGGTTTTTAGAAGTACCTAAAGGTAAAACTGTAACTAACCTGCCTGAGCCGGTAGAAAACGCACTTCGTCAGCTATAGCGGCAAACGAGATCCGAGTAGTTACCGCCTAGCATTGTGGGATATAGGGGAGCCTCGAGCCGGTGGAATTAGCTCTTGAGCTTTTAGTATTGGCCGAGTCGGAGCCGAGGATCGGCTCCGAACCCATCCAGCAAGAATGAAGGCGAGATTCACAACTTAACATTTATAATTACAGACATATAATAGTATACCTTGAGTCACACATATAAGAAGACAATTATAATTACAGACATATAATAGTATACCTTCAGTCACACATATAAGAAGACAATTATAATTACAGACATATAATACACAGTACACCTTCAGTCACACATATAATTCATATGAGCTCCACTGCTAAACATACATATTGTTATTTATAGTTATATTTGAATTTTTTTTCTTATGTTTAAAATTGAGTGGACAATCATTAATAAAATTGGGAGTGTGCTAGATTAGAACCCTTGCTGACATGTATTGTGAATGGGCGTGAATGGGCCAAAGTGAAGGTTGGACTACAAGTGTGCTTTTTA